>NC_052533.1:29414177-29569993 GCF_016699485.2 Gallus gallus
TGGGGAAAAAATAATGCTAGATGTAGAAAGGCATGGTGTCTAAGTGTCTTACTAACAATATTTATACACAAATTATGTTTTTTCAGGAAGAAGGAAGTGGCTGAGAAACAAAGATATGGTGTGTATCTCAAAACACAATCCAAAGCTCTGTGGAGTGACTTAATTTTGATTATTCAGAGCAAACTTTGGTTTGAGCAGACCCAATTCAGTCATGGCAGTCCAGTGAACTTCCAGGCTGCTCCAGATTTGGAGTTATTTGTACACAGTGCTGTTGAAGTGAGGGTTTTTTTTCCAGCTATTGCCTGAAAAGTTATGTATCCATCATTTTGTTTGGAGAGAGACCAAGTATTAGAAATGAATATGCTTGAATGAAGGAAAAGAATATTGAGGGAGGTTAGTGCAGATTTATGCAGGATGTGTAATTAGATGGAATTAAGAGAAGCAAGTACACATTGAATATTACAGAGTTGTACAGACTGAAAAATTGTGGAGAAGCACCTCAAAAGATACTGAGAAAGCCTGCTTTGTCTGGATGGTTGCTTCCATGTGTCTTGGGTCTATTTCTGTGATTCAAGTTTGATGATGAATATTAGCAATATTTTAGACCAAAAAGTGTCTCTCCTCTGTATTCATTTCAAAACAGAAATTGAAGATGCAATACTTATTCCATGAGAGAAAACAAATTTCTTTTGTAAGTGGTATAGAATTTATATAAATATTTTGTTTGTGACCATGATCTAAAGCCCTTTTGGAAATGTAATATATTTGGAAGTAGTAGTTCCCACACCCATGTAAACAGTCCTGCTCACTAGCTTTAGTATTATCCCCAAACTGGATTTTTCAAGGCAACCATAGTACAGCATGTCCAAATCTATTGGTGAAAGGCAATTACAAATGATTTTAGCAGTGGCAGAATCATTCATCACTATTTCCTGGTAATAATCAGTGCTCTCACAAATCTTTGAGAGAGACATAAGCACATATTCATGTTGAAAGCCACAGCATACCTAGAAGACCGAGTTGGTTTCATTGTTTCTTCTCGCAAGCAGTGATTCCTCTCCAAGTTCTGTATGAACGAAACCAGGGATGTGCTCCATTCTTTTCCCTGTTCTCTGCAATATTATCAATGAGTGCAACAGGACCAGCAGAAATTCACATTTCTGTATAGCACAGTAGAAATGGCATTTTCAAGCTTTGGGTTAGATGCTTTAAGTTCACCCAGTTGTCAATCCACAGCATACCTAGAGTTCCTAAAAAAGCTCCTTTGCAACTGCATGCTGTGCTCGCCTCTCTGTTCCACAAGACTTTGCCTGCACTTCTTTTGGATTGAACACACCCAAGCCCTATATATGCTTAGTGCAGAGTATATACGAGTTGTGCTTTAATAAAAGAAGCATGCAAAGGTTTTTCTGCTTACTACAGCTGTTTGTAAGCTTTCTAATTTTAAAGGAAAATCTACCATTGCTTCTTCATCAGCACCAGAAAGTTCTGCACAAGGTACCTGCTGGTACCTGGATGCTATTTCTAAATGGGTTCTGCTTTAAAATTTCTTCCCATTAACCACAGTGGGCTTCTGTGTACCCCCCTTTCCCAAGACCCTCTACGGCAGCATAGATGCTGCCACCTGCTTCCCAGCCAGGTTCTGCTGCCCCTCTAATGCTGAAGCCCCTCTATATTGCAGTGCTCAGTGTAGGGAAACAAGAAATATCACTGATCGCCTGGGAGTGAAGGGCTGTTAAATGGGCAGAAAGAGTCCGATAATATGCTTGAATTGGCCTTGAGTTTTGGTGTTACAAGAAAGCCCAGATTCAGGGGGCAGCTGGTGTGTGAGCCTGTGTGTGAATGAACGAATGCAATGGAGCAGTCCTCACTGATGCTGTTTTATTGTTGCTGCAGGAGAGCAACGCAGTGGTAGCTAGTTACTAATATTTTATTTTATGAATAAGAGCCCTTGAAAACTCCAGCAGTGAACATGGGTTCATTTCTTTTATAGGCAAGAGGAGGTATTATTCCCATGCCAACAGATTTGATTTTCTTGCACATCTGTTTCTGCAACAAAAACCCCACCCACTCTGTGAACATTTAGCTCATAAATTATAGGGTTTGAATTGGGTGTATATTGCAAAGACTGACTTATGCACATATGATCTGTGAGAACGCTGTGGAATGCCCATATAACTTTTTTGTTTGCTTTTAGTGTATTTTTTAATGAACAGAGAATTTGGTCTCTGAGCACAGTAATAATAGAGAATATTTTTGTCTTGTTTTTATAAAATTTGCCAGGCTCCAATCATTGAGCCTACCGTTATGTACATAACTTTTTAGCTGTGTCTTTCATGCTTCTGGAGCAAAGCCAACCTTCTAACACTTAATCTCAACTTTGTAGGATACTTAATACACTTTACATTTTATCCCCAGAAGGTCCCCGTTATTTAAAGATTCTGCTAACTACTCAAACGTGCACACTATTAGAGTTCAAAGAAACACTCTGGCCATGCTCACTGGTTGTTCTTGCAGATTGGCTTGGGCTTTCATCTTGCAGTGATATTTTTGAATAAAGACATTTTCAGGTTTTATTGACAGCTGCTTTCTCACTGGAGTAAAAAGTTCATCTTTTGAGAAGCCTGAAGTGGTGCAGAGAGCTGTGCTACCCATGAGGGAGTTTTCAGTGGCCTGTGTGCAGCATGGCCAGCACCATCAGCCTGGCCTCCAGCTGTCAGAGCCTCTGGCCACCCTCTGGATCAGCACCTCGCCTCAACCCACTGCCCAGCTGCCAAAACTCTCCTTTTAACCCTTGGAAAAGTCCTCTTCTTGATCCCCTCTCTTTCACAGCTGTTGAAACCCTCCCTCTAATTCCCAGATAAGTACCCTGCCCCAACCTCTGCAGCAGCTGCTGGAAGCCTTCTGCTAAACACAGAATAAGCACTGGTGCGGAGCTTCCAGCCTTTCCAAAGTTCCTCATTTCCAGGTGTCATCCACCTGGCAATTAGTGAGCGCAGGGTGGATTACTGAGCTGTACGAAATGCATATGTAAATTCTTTCTTGTCCACCTGGTTACCACTGATCGACCTCTGTTTCTTAACAGCTGTGCAGCCACAGACCAGTTTTATGTCGGTGATGTCACCTGCCACCATTGTTGGTGCCAGTTGAGAACCTCCCTACCGTATCTTCTGTTGTAGTCTGAGAGCAGAATTTACTCATGGTTTTAATCCACTGCTGCCTTTTTACACAGCAAACTAGAAACCATTCCTTATGATATCTGGCGGCTTTCCAGCAGCAGCCAGTTCGTATATGAAAGTTTTAAATAAATTATTGTTCTAGTATACGCCCTGAGGTTGGAGGAGAAAGAACATCCAGGACTAACAAACCTGATTGTTCTGGCAGCACTGCTTCAGTCCAAGCTGGCATTTCTAACATTTTCCTTTTTGAGACTGTGCTGTGTGAGCACTTTATACAACAATGTTCATTTTTCTTGTCCTATTTGTTGTGTATGCATCAACAGTCTTCAATATCAAAGCAATATTTAGGTATTAACCCTGCCCTGAACTCCCTTTACCTTGGGTAGATAAAGCCAATAGCTTGTCTGACAGCATGAGTTCATTAGGCTGCATGTTACTCCTCCAGTTTATTACCTTCTGGGGAAGGGTGTGACACAGCCCTTGGAATGAAAGCACTTTCCAACTTGGCATTCGTAGGTTCAGAAACATACTTCAATTGCGCTGCTTACACTGCAGTGATTTTAAATTATAATCACTCAGTGTTGAACTAAGTGATTACTATGCTTGTACCACCGTGCTAGCTGAGATTCCCATAAATTATGATGTGTGTTTTCCTTAGGCAAGTACTGGAAGTCAGTGGAGCCATACTCTGTGCCAGTGGATTGTGCTCTGGCTGAGTCTCAGAAACGAGAGAGGGAGGAGACAGAAACGGTGTCTGCTATGGCCTCCCTTTCAGTGGATGTTGAGCAGTGCTTTCCTCAGGAAGGCAGCAGGTAAGCCCATGCAATTACTGCAGAGAGCAAGGATTTTACACTCCAGTCACACGAGATGCAGAAGACAGCTAGACTGAGTTATTTCCAGATTGTCTGCTTACTGAGCTACCTGGAATTTTTCCTCCCTCAATTTAAGTTCTTCCTACTTGGCTGCTGGAAACAAAGGTATTCTATGCTAACAAATATTTTGGTGTGCGTAACTCTTTACTAAGGTTCATGAGAGTACAACAACTTTGTTTTATCCCCATGTTAAAAGCTCTTTACTACATAACAAGTGCACTATTGACGCTGTGTGAATAAAATAGACATGATCAAGTGTAATCAACAGTATTCTTCACATTGGAAGCAATTCAACACTGGGTTAGTGTTAACTTTCTAGGAAGGCATCTAACGTATGCTCAGATAAATGTAATAAGGATGGACTTAAGTCATTATTAAATGATATTAGATAGGCATTAAAAGTTACTTCCCTGGAAGCAATGGAACAGTGCCAGCATAAAACTTAAAACAATCCTGACCAGGACCAGGGCCAACATTTTCTGCCTGCCGTTCTCAAGGTACTGGCTAAAAAGAGAATGCTGTCTTTTTCCAGCTTGTCAGCTGCTTTTTTAGGTTAATGAACATTGCTTTCATTTTCACAGCCTGAGAAAATGACACAGTAACTGTTACTAGTTTTCTGCCAATTAAAGATGAAAAAAAAATGGCCTCTGAGTGCTGTGTTACAAAACAGTATTTGTTCAAAGGGACATCAGGGTTTCAAAGAGCCTCTGCAGAAGTTCTTGGAGTTTCCTATTTACTCTTTTGAGGGACAAACTTTTCTGGCCTTCTCCAACATACAAAGACCCAGAATGCAGGGAGCAGTTCAGTTTCCATCATACAGAGGAAAAAAGAAAGAGGAGGAAAGAAGAAAAAAAGCCTTATAAGGAGACTCACCAGCTCCCTCCACATTGCAAAGTGGAGCTGCATAGCAGGAGAGTAAGGACGGAGATGGGAGCAGACTAGAGCTGTGGTGGGACTGGAGTGAAAAGGGCCTGTGACTCCTGTGCCGTGGCAGCTATTTCTTTAGTTTGGCTCTTGCCTCCAGTGTGGGCGTTTTATTCCAAACTGGTCTGATGAACATCTGGGAGCACCTACGGGGAGCAGCATAGAATCAGCTCAAAGCTATTGGTGCATTTGGAAGTGGACATCTCTCACTACTGTGAGAGCATTCATCTGTCAAGAGATTTGCAGATGTGGCTCAAAGGGACACACTGGGGTCAGAGCTAGTCAGTAAAGTTTGTGGTGTTTACTTAGTCACTTTTCTGATTGCAACTGCATTTTAGTATGCTACATCTATTGCTGGGTTCTGATTATTTCAGATGAATCCGTAAAAAATCAGAGAAGAATCCAGTGATGAACAAGAGACAAATTTTATATCTGTGAGAGCATTAATCAGTGATCAGCTAAGAAATACTGTAAGATTTGTCATGTAAATTTGTGACTGTCACGAGATGCTTCTGTTAGCCAAGGACAGAAAGCTGGGGATCCTGTTTGTGTATGCACAGCTCTGAAACATAAGCAATTTTAATTAAAGGGTTGGAACTAATTCAGCCAAACACAGCAAATTCTTAAGTTGTATGAAAAAGGGCGTGGTTAATTTTGTGTATTTTTGTATTGCTCAGAATAATCAAGAACTGTATTTGTTCCTGTATTTGGTCCTCCACTCACTTAAAGCTACAGCTGTCAAGAGCGATCACTGATCTTACAAGACTTGAACAAAATAACCCTTTGACTAACACTGTACTTAATTATTATATTTATTACCTAACTACTGATAACCTGTGACAGTTTCCTCCCATTCTGAAAACAGCATTTCAGAGCAGAGCTGAGAAAATGGAAAAAAAAAAAAAAAAAAAAACGGATGTGCTGAAATGTACACAAGTGGAATTCATGTGGCTGCCAGATTCATTACACTTCATCAGTCCTGGGCTCTTATAGGAGTGAAGCCTTCGTGATTAATTGTTCTGTGGAAAAATGGCTTTGTTTGAAATATCTTTGGTGCTGTTGAAGTTTTTCAGCAGCGCAAATAAATCTTTACAAGCGTACATCCCTGATTCTGTTTCCACATTTGTAACCCACAAAGAAGTCACCCAAAGCCAGGCTGCCATCACAGAGCAACGGGACAATAGAAGCGTTATCTCACTGGGACAAAACTGACAGCTAGTTTTTCTGAAGCTTCAGAATGTTGTTTTCTTGGCTTTCTCCTTGCTGAATGTAAAGATGAATATGGAATGAAAAAGGGTCACCTTGAAGGTTTGATTTCAAAGACGCAGTCCTCTGGGCTGCAGGGAGTCCTGACAGGACCTGACTGCACTTTGAGCATGAATGAAACTTCAGCATGGGATTATAAATCCAGGGATTGATTTGACATTGCACAAACTGGTTTCGTGCCAGTATAATTTAATTCACTTAACAAAAATATATCATTCCGTTCATAGGCATATAAGAACACAAGCTGGAGTAACACAGTGATGAATCACAACTTTATCACATTTGTTCCATTTATTATAATTAAAGACCAAGTATACTTTTCTCTTTCTCCAGCCCCCTTCTATGAGAAATGACAGGGCTGCAGGAACTTGAAGAGCCCTCTGGGCTCTTACGTTCTCTGCATCACTCTTCCCCATTGTGGATTGCAGCCACCTTCTGAAGACCTGTTGTAAGCCTTTCCACTGAGTATTTTTGGGGGAAAATGGTTAGTGGCTGGCAGAGCAGGATCAGAGCAGAAAGTGTCATGGCTGACAGGGAAGCCGAAAGGGTTCCTTCATTATGCCAGGAGCCTATTTACTTTCTCTTAATTGCCACTGTGTTCAGCCAAGCTGATAATTCTGGTCTTGTTTCACAGAGCTGATGATAGACATCCTGTTGACTTCAGCTCTGGATGGCCAGGCCTGCAGATGAAGAGAGTGGCAGCAAAAGTCTCTTTGTGGGAAACTCTTGCCAGTTATACTGGAGGATATATTGGTGTTTGGAGTGAGATGACTCGTTTTAAACTCAGATTTTGGGTAAAGCAGCTCTTTTCCTGGCCAACTCATATCTGACTCACTTACCACTGATGAATAAAGGATAAAATGCTCCTGGCTAAGGCCTGTATTAAGTATTGCTCTTTCTTTCTTCTCTCTTTCCTTCTTTTCTTCAAGTGACAGTGCCGATTTTTTTTTTTTATTTGATTTTCTCTGAGACTAAATGAAGAAAACGGTGAAATCTGCTATGCTTTTGGTTTTTTATTTAACCAAACACAACTCTGCACTTCAAGATTCAATTGAAACTTGATTATAGCCTTCATGAGAGAACAGATATAGAAAAAAGACTTTGTGGATAGGAAAGAAAACATGCATGATGCTAACACAGATTTAAATGCAGACACAATTAAAGGAACCAGTATGCCCTATAAAGCATTTCAAACTGCCATAACTTTTGTGTATAGATAACTGCTTATTCCCTAAGAGAGATACAGATTTAGCTGATTAGAATTTTCCTTTGGCCAGACATATGTTTCAGAAATCTTGCTATGAAAATATTCAGCATAGTGCTGTCCATGATACACTGGAGCTTCTGTACATTTCTTCTTAAAATGGAAAAATAAAAGGCTGTAGAGAGAGGTCTCCAGCACTTACTTCTTTTGCAGCAAACAATAAATCTTGAGAATGACATTTATCAGGATTTAACTTTATGGCCCTCATTCAGCTGAACATAGATTTTAATCAAATGGAAATGAAAATGAAGCATTTTTAGACATTTCCCTTAGTCTTTCTGAGCTATCAGTTGCATTTTCAGTCATATTGCAATGTATTTTATAGCAGTGCAACGGCTTAGATTGTAGGGTACAGCGAGCCACCACCTAGGGTCACGTTCTCTGTCTGTGTATCAACTCATAGAGCTTTGCTTGGAATTTCACTGTTTGAGTATCCAGAAGAACTTCTGAAGAACTTGCACCTACCTGACCCTACCTCATTGCATCTGAACTCAAAGCCCGGCTCAGGATCCAGAGAAGCTGCAGCCTTATTTTACCCACCTTACACTCATCCCCTGGTGGAGAGTGCCTGAAGGAGAGGACAGGGAACAGAGGAGTTGAGAGCAAGTCTTGCCCTGATCATCTGTAATTTCAACGGTTACATGTGACCCATCTGCATGAAAGCCTCCAGGATACTTACCCAAGTATAAATTTTTCAAAGCTATTTTTGAACTAAGTTACAGATTTGATGTTCGTGCAGTGAATCCCACAGCTTCATCAGGCACAGTTTAGAGCATTCAGAAATGAAAGCATTCTTTTCCTACTCATATTCTCTGCTACATTTCTGGTTTAAAATATTTTAACTGTCTCAAGACTTTTTATTCTTCCTGGAATTAAAAAAAAAGTCTTACTTCAGATCATTCTTCTTGCCCCATTCCATAATTCTTGTAGTACTTTTTAAGAACATGGACTAAGAATAGAATTCAGGACACCAGATGTTGAGCACACTATGGATATATACAGTAGATTAATGATGGGCATTTTTTGCTGCTTTTGTTTCTCTCTTCTACTCTCATCAACTCCAAGCTCTCAGTAATTGCCATCAGAGTATATAAACAATTAAAGCTGTCCTCGCTCTGCTTTGTGTATTATTTTGCATCTGTTTACCTTCTTTTCCATTCAGAATTGGTGCAGTGGGCTTTAGAACTATCTAGTATCAGTAATTTTGCATCATCAACAAATGTTATCACTTAAATGTACTGGTACATTGCCAAGTCTTGAAATGCTGTGGAACAACTCTCTATGGTGAAAATTCACCAGTGTTATTACCCATTTCTTACTTCTGATGTATTTAATCTACGGCAGGGCCTTCTCTTAAAAACTAAGTTCCTCAGAGCATTTGCATAAGATCATTGGAAGACTTTCTTTGTACAAGGGTATCACTTGATCCCTCTTCCCTCAGTTCCTTCAAAAATGAATTTGTACTGAATTTGTAAGGTTTGACTTCCCTGCAACAGTTAAGGCTTAACTCTTAGCCAAATTACTATTATCTGAATGCCTACTAATTCTATGATATTTATTATAGTTGTTATCAATTCCCCTCGGTGCAGCTTTACCGTATCTCCTATAGTCTCCCAAAGGGGGACAGCAATTCTTACCTCTGGTATGGATGCTGATTTAACCAGTAGAATGTACTCTGTAATTATTTATTTAGAAACATCATGATTGCATTCCCCTAGAACTCAGTAGACAAATTTAATCTGCTCTTAGCAATTTGGCAATGTTTAATATATCAGCTTGTTCTAGTGCTGATTCAGTTTAAGACAGTTCATCTGCAAATAATAAAATCTGCCTGACACTTCTCTAGTTAACAGAGATATAAATAGTTCATTTTGCTCTTGTGGTCTACCTTTCTTGATGTTCCTTTTATGCTTTGATCATTTTTTCTGATGTATTTTGAAAGATGTTCTTATTATTAGTTTTTATGCCTTTAACATGTTGGTCTTCAGATTCTCCTTTGGTCATTTTGTGGGTTTACATTGAACTTGCCAGAGTTTCTATTTTATTTGCCTTATTTGGACATGGCATCCTCTTTTGGGAGTTTACATGTTTTTACCTTGGTTGGCTCTAAAACTGCAAAGTCTTTTTCACTGTGACCCTTTTCCTTTGATCCATAGAGTCCATTTTTTACTAGGATATACACTTACTTGGGGATCTTTAATATGATGTCTTCAAGCACCCTCCAAATCATCTTCAAGGTATAGAAACGTACCTCCTTTCCCCCATTCTTTGCTACCAGAGGATCACTTTTCAATTACGATGCTCTTCCCTGAGACATCTGAGTTAAATTAGAAACAGATTATGGCATAAAACAGCCATACCCCATCAGAAAATCTATCTTTTGTTCAGCAATTTCAGCAATTCTGGGGACTTGGAAACTTATCTTGATTTTTTGTTTGTTTGTTTGTTTGCGTGTGGTGTTGTAGCTATGAGAAATCTCTGAAATTCTAATGTATAAATTAAGGTAAGAGAATTCTTTTACGATTTAGAGAACTCATCTAGATTCTTATACTGGCTTTCTTTAAAGTGTAGGTCTGAGCTATTTTAAATAGTATTCTCATTAAATAACATGGTTGCCATTTATTCAGAACTGCCACAGAGCAATAGTACTTAAATTGTCACAAGTCTTGCCTGATTTTATCCACATGGAAGGATTCTGTCTCACTGACTTCATTTGTTTTAATATAATCATTTCATTTAGCATTAACTGCACAAAGACTATTTCCTCCTGCCAGAGTGTGAGCTGCATATAGATATATCTGTAGGCAAATACTCTTCATGGTATATCCAAATAATCAGAATGAACTCAAGAGAGCCCTGATCCTAGAAACCTGCAGTTTCAGTGAGCCTCGGTGGAGGTTTACGAAAAATTGCAGTTATGGTTCTTCATTCATTACAGTCTCAATCTGTGCCATTTTGGATCTGCCAACCACGCAGATCAGCCTGGATCAGATCCAACCTCATAGTTACATTTCTGAGGAATTAGAACATACAATATGGATTAGGTTGTTTTTTTGTTTTTTTTTTCCCCGTTTTACTTTTTTATGCCAACTTCTTGCTAGCTACAGGAAGACTAACTGAACTAGTGCAACTAACAGTGATAGAATTGAGGTAACATAAATTTGGCCTGTCAGACTCTGCTCCCTCAATTTCATGGGGAGAACTTTGTGTTTAAGATGAAGGGATATACATTGATTCATCTCTCAAACATATGTGATTTCAATGCTTTTCTTTCTATACTAAGGGCCTGAAAACTCTTTCACAAAACTCTAGCCTAAGTTGTTATCCTGTAAAGATGTACGTTTCTGATGACAAGTCATTGATTCAGTGACTTCTCTTGTGCTAGTAAACCAAAGTAAAAGCTTGCACACAAATTATCAAAGCAGGCTGGAGAAGGCTGAGAATACTCACTCTGGGAGACAGCAGCTGGATTTGCCAGGGCACCTGAACCTCTTCTCCACTTCCAAAAAGGGCCTTGAGTCTTGCACTTGAATGTAAATATTTCTAATGAGGCTTAGGCTCTGGCTGTTGCAGAACACTGGGATATTCTTGGAGTATACTGGAATGTATTAGAACGCAGAGCCTGAGGTCAATCCTGGTTTTCAGAAGTGCCCTCATCAATGAAGAATTACGCAGGACTAAAACCTTGAACATGATCATCTCAAAGTTGTGAGATATTCATGAGAATGTCAGTCTCAGAAGCCAAATACAAGTGAACAGACTTGCACGTGCTCCTTCCCTAGCTCCTTATAAATAAGACAAACTCCCACTTTCAACTGAAGAAATTTTTCAGAGCTCCACTCTTTCCTGTTCTGCCAGTCACCAGCTGAAATCTACTGAAAGCTTTCTTCTCATTCATTCGCTCATTCATTCGTTCATTCATTCATTCATACACAGCAGAATCTAAAATATTAACTGCTACGCGCTTTCAAATTGCTCTTTTCTAAGAAAATCTTGTAAGGTCCTGTGTTTTTAATGGGGCTTGTAGCACTTTTGCATTATTCCAGAGGAGAAAAAAGGTCTTCTGCTGGAGAAAGTGGGAGCATGTTGTTAGCATGAGGGCAACATACAGCACCAGTGTGAAGTCACAGCACATGTTCCTATGCCATACCACACTAGTAGGCTGGGTTCCATCCCACCTCTATTGCCTCCGTGCCATCTCCACCACAAGTCAGAAGAATGCAAGGAAAAATAAAAAGACAGTGATGATCCTGGTCATCTTTTTATTGCTCACATTAAAAGTCCTCCACTGTATGGCAAGGAACAGAAGATTTGAGATTTATAGATAGATAATATTTTGTGTTCACTAACACTTTGGAAAATGATTGGTCTGAAAAATGTCTTCTTTTTCATATATCATTCATCCAACTAATTTTTTTTTTAACATAGTAGCTGTAATCATTTCAAATCATAAAGGAATGACCTGTATAAGATCTTTTAAAGAGAGATTGCTGATTTTTTTGTTGGGAAAAACTTTAATAAAGTCCAGATTAATTCAGAATTCTCTGGCTTCCTTGCTAAATAAACTACCAAAGTCCATGCAAACTCCCATTAATTACTTTTTTTTTTCCCATGAGATCCCATGATCTTGTACTTTCTGAGGGATTTTTACTGAAGCCAATCATTATGTGAGCTTATCAGATTTAACTGGTAAATGTCTGTTCTATTTTTATTAATTTGTATTTACTTTTTGCCCCCGTTCATTTCAAGCAATTATTGGAGGTCTTAAACTCACTTTTTATGTTATGTTCAGCCAGAATAAGATGCAGAATGGTCTGTTTCTAAATTCTTACATCCTTCAACAGTGAGATCTCACCATGGTCTCAGAAGTTCTTGATTTTACAATTAGCAGCATAATCCTTAGGCACAGTTAGATATGAGGAGTTATGACAGTTTGTACTAGCTCAACAATTATCTCCATTTGTTACTTACTGGATGTTTTAAAGAGTCTATCTTGCTTAAGTTAGATATTTCCCAGAAACTTTCAAACAAAAGTTTCACTTATAATCTGATGAGATAATATTAATGGATACTCTCTCTAAGACAGTGATCTGCAATACGAGTTCAGAATTTGGTCTCATAAGTTGCAGGCAGGCAGCAGCCAATGCATTTATGAAAGCACAGAATTAAAACTCAAAGGACTGAGGAAAAACCTTGCAAGAAATATCGCTGATTGGTTGGCTACTGGTGAACTGGGGTTTTGTAATGGTATGGGCTCACTTGGGAAAAACAAATGCATGTATTTCCAGTCACAAGTGCTTGTAAAATAGAAGTATCACGGCTATTTTTTTCATGAAAAGATTTGATTCTGTTGACACAAAGCATGTACATTTCAGGAGAAAAAGTTATAAAATATTCTGACATATTTTAATATAAACAGGAACGTTTTCAGTGATTGCTTGGATCTAAAATGTTTTTCCACTTGACATTTGTTTATACTTCCTAGGAAAGAAACTCTATTTATGGATAACTGAATAACACAAATAAACATGAGAGAGAGCTGAAAAATCAGCTTTGATTATGCATGAAAATCTACAATGTCATTGTGTACTCTTGTGCCGTATTCTGATTGCCTGTTTATTTTTACAGAGCTGCTGGCGAGCCCATGGAAGAAGAGCCAGCCTTGTGAAGTGCCAAGTCCTCCCTGATATTTCCTGTGGGTGACATCATTGTGTATCCCCCCAAAGCACCCTCAGACATGTCTTGTCTGCTGCTTGGGTGGCACGGTTCAGATGGAACATAAACACTGGGCACAAAGTTCTGAATAGCAGCTTCACTTGTTCTTTGGATGGACTTGAAAGGGCCCTAAAGATTCCTTAAATGTAACCGCTACAATTGTAGAGTTACAGTAAAACAGGCTTGGGAGAAAGAGCCTAGAGCATGCTTTTTATATGCTGTTCGACCCGCTCACCACCATCAGTTGTGAAATAGAGTATTACAAAATTCTACATGATAGATTATAGATACGAGTTGCAACAGCCAGTGAAATACTCGGTAAACTCCATGAATCACTTTCTGACACTTTTTACTGCGTAATTTTTTTCATACCATGTTAAACTGTTAATAGAATTTGTTTTCTTTGCTCTGCGTAATGAAAAAATGAAAAAAAAAAAAAACCCTTCATTTTACGTGCCGTTTTTTAACCCTCTGCAATGAGTTCTTAGCAGAATGAGAGAAAGGTGTGTAAACTGAGATGAGGGATTTTAGCTACAGGGAAAGCACTTCTTATTGTACTATAAATCCCCCAAAGTACTGTGCTTGGTGGTGCCTCATTTTATTTTCCCTTTTCCTGGACATCTCTCCCCATTTCATGTAAACTTGTCTATCATAAAAACACATTCACGATTCCCTAAAATGAGTGACCTTCTGTCTTTCAAAGAGCGCTGTACCCGCCATAGTTGACAGTAGCTCTCGCCAGATGTGCAGCAGAGATCAAGTAGTCTCTGAAAAATAGATGGCTTTCCAAATGTGTTTTCAGTTTGTTCTGAAATGTTTCTGCGTCCCGGCTCTAAGAGCAGCGATCCGAAGCAACTGCGTGCAGATCATTTGAAGCTCAGGTGTTTCCGTGGAGTTTGTTGGGAGTGTTTTTTACAGGTTGTCATGTGAATACAAACTAATTCTTTTATGTAGTCCTGCACTGAGAGAGCTGACATTGCTTAAGGGGCTTCAAAGGGTTTTGGCTTTATTTTAGATCCCCAAAGTGCAGCAAGACTTCCCTGCGATGTGACATTAGCTATTTAATTCCGTGTTTGCGAACGTAACATAGAGTTGTGCCTTTAGCTGATAATGAACGCTTAAACTGTTACACGTGTTGCCTTACTGCTAGAGTAAGAGATAGGGCGTGTGTGTTAGATGACTTCAAATGAACAAAATTGTGCTACAGCAAGTTTTATTTTGTTTACAACTTTCTCACCTAGTGAACCCTGGGAGATACCTTGAAGTATTTTGCTTGCAGTATGTGACAGCTCGCTTGGCTTTTAAAAGCAAATGATGTTCATTTTTATACATTTTCCAAACTCAAAGAATATATTAAAGCCATAAGTGAAGACTGTCATGCTTTTTATTCTGAAATCTGAAAGAAACCTTAATTAAAACAAGATTCTGGTGAAGGCCATGATATGAAAGATATGGAACAATATGGTTTCACTTACAGTCAGACTCAAACCTGTAAATCAAAGATGAAAGATTTCATTCAAATAGAATTATATAATTCTCTTTTGTTACGCAGTCAAACTATATCTTTCATGCATTTGGGTTTGTTTACGATTAGCATTTTAATTTTAAAGACTTTTATTACTTATACAAAAGCTCTCTGCTACAAGTTAGAAATCTGAGGCATGCTTTGAAAAGGGAAATCTAAAAAAGGAATGTCATTTCCTATAATGTGAAGTAAACTTTTATTCCAAAAGGCTTACTCTAAAATAGATATATGCCCCTAAGAAAGTTAAATAAAATTCTACCCGCCATTTACAAGCCAAAATCTTGCTCATTTTAGTAATGCAGAGGGTCCTAGCAGGCTAAATTAACTCCTGCTGCAAGCTACCTTGCTTGACTTTGGGCTTCTGAAGGGACTGTTCACATGACTGAAGCAATCAGGGTTCACCCTGTATTTTTAGCAGACTTGTGATGGCAATCTTAGTTGCCATTTACTGCAATTTTCTTGTGGTCTTCAAAGAAGTTTCCCTTCAAGGAAACCAAGGGCCAAGCTGATGAGTTGGGTAATTTCTAAAGCTTTTCACATTTTGAAATAACGTCTGCAAAATTTTAATTGAATGCATAGTAAGATCATTTTAGAATTAACCCCACAAATGCAAAATCCATTTGAGTCCTCAGCTTGCATGAAGTGGAATATGAATTGCAGTTTGAAATGTGATTCACAAACTTTACCAATTAAAGTCTATATTCTGGAGTGGAAATCAGATAAAGCTGTCCTTTGTAGCTGAAAAAGCTTTTAAAATGCCAGAGTAATTTGAATTAAACCACATTATAAACTCACACTTATGCATTTATACAGGCATACTCCTTGACAGACAACTAGACGTGCTATTGGCTAAAGCCAGGATCATTTGGATAAGCAAATGTGCAAATAAACTGCACACAGATTGTGTCCAGAACTCTGTCCTCACTGAAGCCAATAACAAAATCCTCTTTGATTTCAGTGGGAGATGAATCAGGACCTGTGGGGGTTTTTCTGTGTTGAGTGTATGTGTGTTCTTTTGGTGGGTATTTTTTTTTTTCAAGAACACCATTACTTTTTGATTATGTCATTACAAGGCACCGTGCAGCCCTCTGGGAAATGATCGAGGCTTATGGTGAATATCAACACTTCCTTCCAAGCAGACCTGGGCTTTCCGAGAGGGCAGTTTCACTTGCTGCTGTTTTCTTCTCACAGTACTTTTTATTACCATCAATAGCTCCCTATGGATTACAGTTATAATATCTCCCAGTACTTTTTGTCTTATTTCCAGGGAAATATTCATATAGATACTCTTAAAAATGCCCAGTTTTAGCTGGATTCAACAACAGATCTCATGGATTTCAAAAAGGTGTACGAATTGCATGTTTCTCTGTTTCTAATATCCAAATCCAGAGGCCTAGGAGCAATTTCTGAAGAAATATCACAATCTCCTGTCTATTATGGACCTCTGCTTAGGTGAAGGAGATTGACATCTCTGAAAAATAAATTCCAGATATTTCTAGCTGGCTGCCAAAATGTCAACATCTTAGTTTAGACTGCTTCTAAAAAAATGAGCTGATGGGGTAAATGATGATTCCTATGTCCAGTGAGGAGGGGAAGCTGAGGAGATGGCAAAGAGCCCTCAGAGCCAGGGTGACCCTCTGGTGGTGCTGGTGGCATGGGGACTGCAGGTTGTCCTGCAGCAAAGCATTGCCTTGCTGTATGAGGGTTCAGGGGCTGTATTCTGCCTTTGGATCAAGATTTTCCTAAGCCAGCAATCTGCTGAGTCAGAAAAGCTACAGCAGCAAGTACCATTGATGTGCTGCTGCGGTCTATACTCTTCTCTCAGTGTTAGAGACTGTGTGTTGAGCTAACTGGGATTTTGGACTTCTTGTATATTGCTAGGTTCTTAAATTCATATTAGAACCTGAAAACTAAAAGATTATACAACTCAGGATATTGAGAGAAAAAAAAAAAAAATTTTTTACCTGAACAGTAATTTCAGAGCTGCCAACCCTGTCTCTTGCTCTTTATTTTTGAACTTTGTGTGTAGGAGCTTTCTGTGCACTCATTTGGCTTTAATATAATCTGCAGCAATGAGCTATTTCATTATATTATCCTTCTTCAGGCAAAATTCCTAGCAAGCAATCAAAGCTCATAGGAATGCTGCCGGAGTAAAGAGGATAGTATTAGTCTCTTTCTTAATTATGTTCCTTCTTAATTTTACTTTCAGTAAAAATTAAGTACTTAATTTCAGACAAGTGAATTTGAAGAAAATAAAATCATTAAGTGATCTTAAATAAATATCATAACATTAAATGAAAATATGAACTGCTGTTATGTAAAGAAAGTTGACTATTTCTTTACTTGCAAAAAGTCAACAACGAGCTGCCAGATGTAAGAAAGTGGCAAAAAGAGCCCCCCTCTTCAGTATGTGGTGTTTAATTTGGTGTTTCACCTAAATTAAGTCTCCCTGAAAAGCGGAGGTTCATAACTGGAGATGAAATATTAGAAAGGTTTTGCTGCAGCCAACACCAGAGGTCCTGTAGAGAACAAGAATGTAGAGACTGCCTAATTTGTGTAGACAGACAGCAGGACACTTTCGGGGCAATGTGTCTGGGATGAAGAATTAGAGGGAATGTTTCCAAAGGCACTGGTGGCTGTGAGACAACCAACTATGATTAACTTGCAGGGGCAAGGAGGTGCCCAGCAAGCACTTGCCATCTGGGAAATGCCCTGTCTCATAAACACGCCCACTCGTATGCAGACGTGAACCTCCTTACACAGACCTAGTCCTAAATAACAACAGCCCTATCTGCTGCCCTGAAGAAGATACTGTGGTTTTGCCTCTAACACACATTTCATAGCAGGAATGACAGAGGGGATATACATATATTTTTTTCCAGTAGTAGCCTTTCCAAGAGTGTAACGGTGCACGGTTGTTTTATTTTAAAAGGTCACAACAGAGCTTTGTGAACTATTGTACGTTTTTTTACAGACTCCATATGGAAGTAAAACAGAATATGTGCATGAAGCAGGGAGAACCTGCTAGGAAAGAATTTCTCTTGAACCAAGCCTCTGCTACTTACTTTTCATCCAAAATCTGGAAGAATTTGGATTTTAAATTATAGTTTAATATTTATATTGTTGTGTCACTTGCTTCAGTTTTTGCCTGTAATTGAATTTGTCCTCATAGCACACGAGAACCAGAGAAAAGAAGCTCATCTTCCCTGGCAGATGCTCCTGCCCTTGGTGTGGGAATGCAAATAACTTATCTTTGTCACTTCTAGCAGCAATTAAACGTTTCATTTTTGTGACAGATCCAAACTGGAGTGGTATTTTATGAGAATGATTTAGCTGGCTGTCTGCTGATTGTTAAAAAAAGAAATTGTGAAACTTGCATTCCTCTCTAACCTCAAAAGGGACCCATTTTGATTTTAACAATGTAATATCTTTACTTGATCCGAAAGGTTTTTTTCCCATGACATCTTGTTACTAGCTCAGTTTTAGTCTCTAGCAAGTAACACAACAGAGAGTGAAGACCAAGGAGGACATTTCAGAGATTATTAATTATAACTCCCATATACTATCTTTTACTCTACTCTAGCACCATGCTCTGTGCTTCTGTATATTAGAGGAGCTTAGAGCAAAGTATAAACTGTTCTGTGTAATCTAAGACACTCTTGTTAGGATGTTAATTAGCACACTGTGACTTGGGCTGCAGTTTATGAGGAATACGTGCTCCTGTGTGGATGGTCAAGAGGCAAATGAAGTATGAAACTGATGGCACTGGTACTGTGCAGTGAGAGTGATTCTGTGTTAAAATCTCCACATATCATCCCCTTCCTGTTGGTATGCCCAAATGGCCGAAGGAATATTTGCAATGTCAGAGCTGTAGGATGCCCTTATTCAAAGGCCACTGAACTCCCTTCTGTAACGGGCTGTGAATAAGAGCGGGGAGGCAGCTAATGAAGAAATCTTTGCTGTGCACTAAGCCACAACCAAACTACAAAAAAGTTCAGGTATAAATCTGAACTCTGTCACACATCCCCATTTCTGATACAAAGTCCTCGTTCTGCCTCTAGAAAAGTCTGTCTGAAAGAGCACTGGCACCAGTGGATGTTTACCTGCTGACTTCAGTGGGCTTCAGAATGGTTTAAACATCATGTCTTATGTGAAAAAGTTCATACGCTTGTTTCCTGTTGCTTAATTTATGGCTATTTTATAGTTCTTGATTGGCTTAATATTCTGTTAGGATGCAGTAGGAAAGCATAAAGCAATACCTGGTGAAGTCATAACTGAAGTTTTCAACCCAAACTTACTGCTGTGGGATTTTACAACACCAAGCTTTCCATCTAGGGATGCACAGCTGAAATGTCTATTTCTTTTTTTCTTTGAAAATTGTTGTAGCTATCTGTTTCTATGATAAAAAACAGTCCTTTTCTCAGAGCACTAAAAGTTTATCTGTAATTTGTCTTTCCAGGCAGATGAGATTCTAAGGGATAAAGTATCAGTGGGACCAATCCAAATGGCAAAATTTGTGAAGGTTGATATTAATATTTCTGTGAGAGTCAGAGGAACCTGTGGATTATTGTTATTATTCCTGATACATTTTTGTATCTGAAAGTATCCAATGAGTAATGTTAAGTAATACTGTGCTCCAAAAATTTGTTGATTATATATATATGAGCCTTGGATTGGTGTGAAATAGTCCTCAACTGAGTTGTAAAAAACCCTTTTGTTTTGTGTTTTGTAAAATTCTTTGGCTATAGTCTTGTCCTAGTGTGAATAAAAGCTATTTGAAGTAAGTTTGTATGATACTCAGCTTTTTTCTTTTTTTAATCAGCTCTGAAAAGAAGTGGAGCTTTGAACATGCCACCCTGGTTGGATCATAGGAATCTGACTGTTAAATTATAGAGGGCGGAGCATGGGGAAGCTGGTGTGCATAAAAAAGGAACCACAAATGTTAATGTAAAAGCAATGTTACATAGCAGGCTAAAACCCACACAAAGCAGAGCATTGCAGTGCTATGGCTTTAACACCAAGCTCATATTCTATAGTTCCTTTGGCTCATTGTCCTGAGGCATTGCAGAACACATAATTCTCCTCCCAGTGAAGCAATTTAAATAGTACGTGTGCTGTTTCAAAAGCCATAAGGCCCCTACTTTGTGGGAGGTGGGGAGTATCGTTGCAGCAGCACTGTGGACCATGGTATCACGCCAGCCCTGCTGCTGTAAAACTGAGACTTGTTACATGGACGGAACAGAGCTTGTTTTAGAAAGGCACTCCACAAAAGCAGGGAGTAAGGAAAGGCTGTGCTTGCTGTGAACGTGCTTTGATCACTTGCAGAGCATCAAAAGCAGTGCAGTGGTTTGGGCCCCTGGAATCGCTCCTGTACATGGCACATCATGAACCCAAGTTTGAAAATCCAGCAGGCAGGAGGGCGGCTGGAAGTACAGGTATTGGGTTTGCATTTGCAAATCTCAGCTTCCTGGAATGTATCCAGAGTGGCTTCAGGGGTGGATTAAAACCAGAACAAAGGAAAACAGCATCCAATTGTTTTAGCTCCAGTTCATTCTTCAGAATAACACATCTTTTTCCTTTCTGGGGAAGAGGACCCCAACCCCAGAAAGTCTTCTCCCTATTCCAGTCACTAAAATAACTGTTTGAAAATTTGGACTTGTAGCTTGCAATTTCCTAGGCATTTTTCAAAGAAGTTGGATGTCCAAAGGAGCTTAATCTATCCAGCCTATCTATCTGCTCCTCTGCTTTGATTGTTTCCTGTGATACCATCGTGATAAATTGCAGAGCCCTGTGATAAATTGTATTCATCATGTCTTTCTGGCTGCCACACCTGCATTTTGTACATTAAACTCCCTCTCCTGGGACTACTTCTAACATTCCAACCTTGTGAGAGGTTTCAGATGGACACCATTCACCATTTCTGCTATAAAATCAACCTGCACATAAGAAACCCTGTCTTTAAGAACCAGAGTGAGTTTTTGGAAACCTTTGGGCTAACAATACTTCTAGGAATCTTATGTAGGTGGGTGGGAGTGAATTCTTGCAAATTCTTTCTGTCATGCTTTTTCACTTCTTCTGCTGGAGGGGGAGGTGGAGGAGATCCTCCTCCCTGTGCAAAGTCTTCCTTTCCACTGGCAGCTCTAAAAGAAGTAGCAAGGTTTGGGAAGCTCCTTGTCAGAAAGGCTAAACACCGTCGTAAAAGTGGGATGGATATGAATATCCTTTATTTCTGCCTTTTCCCTTTTAAATGAGAGGAGGATTATGTTGAAATTATGGATTCTAAATGCTATTGAGATACTACTTTTTTAACAAAGAAGGCTTTTATTTTTCCTTTTGCTACCATGGCACCCCAGGTACAATATCTTATTTATACAAGCCTCTTGGGCTCTTGGAAAAAAAAGAATTTCAGGATTCCTGTTATTTCTTTCTCCAGGCTTGCCTATAAAAAGGAGCAGGTTCTGCAAAAACCCAAAAGTTCTGTACTATATTAGAAACTGAGTAAGGGTATGGGTCCAGTATTTTTGCAAACTTGAGCTTATATACTGCTCTTAGCTTGTATACCTCTTTGGGTTGGGCTTCTCTACCCATATGTCACTGAAAAATAACCCATCCCATTATGACTGCTATATTAATGGGTTATTAGAGCATTGCTGATAAGAGTCCAAATTATTTATTTTGTGGTATACTTAACCTACAAGCAACAACATTTTACTTCAAGATCATTATAACATTTCAATGTATTATTTCTTTGATTGTCTAATCTAGCTAAATATTATTCTGCACTAAATTTATCAAAACATATATCCACCAATCAGTCAATCAGAGCAAAAATATGAATTACGAATATTTATGTTCCTTCAACTCAATACAGGCTCACTTTCCTTATTCACAGTACTTCATTTTAGCTTTAACAAATACACAGAGTCTTAAACCACATGCAGTTCTACCTGACTGCAGACAGTAGTGAAAGGTACAAACATAACTGGGTTTGTCTGTGTTAATTTATTCTCAGTTTTTCTCACTTTTCATTTTGCTTAAATTCTGCTCTCCAACTTTGGATGTTCTGGCTAGCACAACCAATAAAGGTATAACATTTTTCTCTGTGTTACAGTTACTCGAGCAACTTTCTGGAACATCTATAGTTATTTCAGTCTGGTTATAGTTAATTTAGTCTATGAGCAGTGTTAAATTAGATGATTCCCTGTTCTAGATACCATATGGCAGAAAAAAATAGCAACCAGTTCTTAGGATACAAAACTCAAACATATTCTGTAATGGATTTCTCTCCATCTCAGCTGCCTCTCATCCTCTCTTAAAAATCATTATACATGAATATGCATGATGTTAACCGAAATGCAAATGTATATTTTCTGTCGCTATATCTGACATAGAGGAAATTTGCATCTGGCATCTAGGTCAAAAGGAATTACTCTCATTTCCCTCCAAGACACTGACTGCAGTGGGTGTTTGGGTTTGTACTAAAAGTTGAGTATGTTGCTTAAGAACAGCTGTAACACCATCTGTAAACATAAAATAAAAAAAGCTTTAAAAATGAGTATGTGGACTCTAGTTATCCTTTACAATGCCCAGTTTAATATTTCACAAGTAATATCATCAGAGTAGAATATTGCCTTGCAATGAAATCTTTGGAATTTCCAGGAATATCAGATACTGAAAAAACACTCCATTGACCTACAATATTGTCTTCATTAGAGCAGGTATCTGCAATAGGAATATCAACCTGAAGTTGTGTCAGATAGCTCTTTCTGAATGCTCTTTGTAATGACAGCCACATCTGGGCAATTGTTTACTCATTGTTTCCTCCTGTGTAGGTGTACATAACTCTTTCTTTGGCCCAATATGGAAACAAGAGTATTAGTTGCAAGCCAGACTCCCCCAGGTTCTTATGCAGATCTTGCTGTTTCTTGATGTGGTTAACCATATCTCTCATTGGAAAATAAATGTTTTCCTGATTGAGCTGAAAGGGTTTAGAGAGGATTGATAGTGGTTAACAAGTATTTCACTGGATAGACTTGTTTTTTAGGTTAGGAAAAGATATCATTTTATGCAGGAAAATATGCTACTTTTATTAGTATTGAGGTGTTGACAAATGGTATGTGCTACTGCATACCAGCTATCTCTCTCTTCCATTTCAGTAGTAAGTAAACTTATTCTGAACAGCAAAATGGCCAAGCTGAATTACTTTTATTTAGTACTTTTTAAAAACTAAACAGATCACAGAGATCTTTTTATTTCAGTGGCACTCATCACAAAAACCCAAGACCCTTATAAACACTCAGAACTTCATCCTCACAACAGCCACCAAAGCAGGCAAAGTTTTTCCTCTTTTCACAAATAGGATTAAAAGAGTTGTTTGAGCACCCATAAAAATCCTGTAGCTGACAGAGCTGCAATCCTAACACCAGCACCCAGGCAGTCCACGTGACTATATTTCTTCCAGATGCCTTCACACTATAAAGTGTGTGTGTACTTGTGACTTTAGATGCTGAATCTGCCTCTCTAATTTTAGCTCATTGTTTGAGTTTGCTTGTTCTCTGGCATGTGTATTACTTACTGGAACATAGCTACAAAACAAAAACTTTATTTATTTTTTCATGGAAGACTGTATGAGCATATAGAGGAGACGTGGGATTTTTATGAATCATATCCTGTAGTTTACTTCTGTTTTTTGTGTGTTTTTTTTTTACTTGCTCTTTGTTTTTCAATGACCTTTTACAAAACAGAGAGAACAGTTTGTGTTGTGTAAAAATCCAGGCATAGAAACTAGACCTTTCTTTTTATCATGCTAAATGTGTTAACTGTTGTGATTTGAAGGTAACAGCAAACACAAAAATATCAATAAATACTACACTTGTGCAAGAGATAACAACTGAACCTCTTCAGATGAGGTTTCAGAGAATTTGGAAGGAGGTTATCCCAGGGTCATGGTTCTTATTACCAGAGACATATGTCTCATAGTAATCTTAGGAGATCAATAAATGGACAGTCAGAACAGGCACAGACTATATGCACAAAACCTCATAAATGAATGTAAAGCAAAGTCCTAACTCATTTTGAAAGTTCTCAAAATTACTTCCATTATCTGCCTACTTAGAATTTCTTTGAGTAACATTAGGGACTTTTTAAGACATATTTTGTTTAAACCTCCTGTGTACGGTTATCTGTCTTTTAATTCATGAAGAAAGCAGCATGATAGAGGTCATGGTTTTACCCTTTTTTAGGCTATAACCTTGTAGTATGAATTCCTATAAAGCTCTTTTAGAAAGTGAGGTGCTAAGAGCAAAATACATGCTTCTAACTACAGGTAGTCTTGAAGCTGGAGACAAATACATGTGTGTATCATAACATGTGTATCAAACATCATCATCAAACATAATGAGTGTGACTTCCATGGGTAATGCACACCATCTGGCTGACTGGGGCCTTCACGGCAGAGAGTACTAGAACATGATTCAAAAGGTCTAGAACATGAGTAATCCCCTTAGAGAATAAAAAGCTGCTGGAGAGAGCCTTGTGAGAGCCTACAGAAGATCAAAGCTCAGCCTCACATGCTGTGACTCTCAGGGGTCATCAGGAAAGAGTGAGAAAAAACTTCAGCTGCACCTTAGAATAAATTGTGAATCATGATACCAACACCGAATGGTATCTGAGTAACTTGAAGGAAAGTTTAAAATGAGATCACAGCAGACAGTGCCTGCTAAGTTCCAGTCTCTTGTACCTGTCCTTCATTCAAAAATAATGAAGAAGCAAGGTCACAATATAGGAAAAATTATCCTGACTGTATAAGATCCATCATCTTCTTATGTTATGTATGCCTCCAGGAAAGGAGTTTAAAGAAAAATGGGAGTTATCTCTTAAAACTGTAAGGAAAATGTGCTGCAAGGAGAGACTATACCATATGGTAAGTGATTCTATGATCTAATTCAAAAATGGCACACAATTTACTAAGGGGAATGAGCTAGGTCACACAGAAGTGGCAGAGGAAAACAGACTCAGTGATCACATTGGAACTGCAATTTCTCCTCTATCCAGTAGAAATCATACATGTAACTAGTGCTTGTAGAGCCACACAGTCCCACAGCAAGCTGATCTGAGATAAGTGGGATGCTGGCAGGAGTGCTGCAATACAACATTAGATTGCTTTGCAGGATTTTAGACCAAGTTTAATGTGCACGTGAGGGATGCTAGACTGACAGTGATAGTAGTGATATTTGAGATAAGTGCATAATGGTTTTTGTTTTTTTTTTTTCTTCCCTGATGCTGTTGTTCATTTCCTTGGGCTTCTGCTTTTAGTTGTATTCTTACCTATAATATCTATACATACTAACTGTATTCCCAGATTATATCAGGAACAAACAATCAGGAGATCTGGCTGTGCCTATATAACCACACAAATCCAAAATACTTTTTTTACAATACTTAATATGGATTTAGTCATTTTTAGACCCTAAAAATATAATTATTTTACTGTGATTATTTAGGAATGCTACCTGTAGAAACAGAATCAGACCATTTTTTAAAACAAAGGAGCAACAACACTTTGCTGGCACTAGATTTCATAAATTTTGTGATGAACACTCCCTGCTCCTTAGTTCACCAGTCATGAAAGAGTAATAAGCACCCTGTTTCTCAGTATTCTATGAAGAAGAGAAAGGCTCTGTGAAATGCACTGAGAATATCAGACAAAAGGCTCTGAGTTCTGTTGTAAAATGTAGATATTTTATAACTGCAGCGCTACCATTTTTAACAATGTAAATTAATTATACCATATGAATTTACAGCATTTTCTTTGAGATATTAAGTAGGTGATGTTATGGTTGGCTTCTTCTAGTGGGCAGGGGCTGCTGCCATTCCTAAAGCTGCTACTGGGCTGCTCCCTACTGCTGTGAGCACCCAGTGCCCAAGTCCTGTTGACTGACATCTCCTGCTGCTGAACTCTCTGGCTCCTCTCTACTGAGTTCATTGTGATCTCAGGGTAGACATTTTCAGAAGACATGATCTTGTTCATACTCTGCCAAGAGGGAGGCTTTTGTGATGGTGTTCTTTCTCTGCCCTGTAGGCCTACCATTTGAGGACTCCACAGTTTTTCTTGGTATTTGTGCCTTTGATAATTTTAGACATTCTCATCCCCAGCCTGTCTGATCTGAGAGATACATCAATTTTTCCCTTGTCCAGTCATTTCCATTTCCACAGAGAGTCCCAGTCACTAGGACATGAGGCAGAGCTGGACCGAATTCAGGAGATGGGAAATGCCAGTTTTTCAAATCTTGCTTTCATTCTTCCCCAGAACAAATTGCTTTATCTTTTCTTTATCAATCTCATGAGAAGAAAAACTTGGGGGAGGGAAACAAAAGGAAATATTTAACCTTTTTTGTTGTTGTTATTTTTTCACTTAGTTTTGGAAACATGGCCATGTGGGTATTCCCAGGATGAAATATATCTCCCAGTACCCTGTCAGCTGCTGGCTACATCTGGTGGTGCTGTCAGATTCACAGCTGCTGTTCATAGCCATACCCTGCATGCTGTGAGACTGCACCTCAGAATCCCAGGACAGTGTCTAACCACTGGACTACACAGTCATGCCTTCTTGCACTCTCACTATGAATATTTAAGTAGTATATATTTAAGTAGCATATATTTAACTAGCATATAAGGTGGGTCTACTTTCTTCGTCCCCAGGTTCAGATTCCTCTCAGCCACTTTGAGTTATCATCCCCCTCCAGCCAAGGACCAAAGTTGTGACTTTCCCAAAGCCTTACGGATATAATCATGGGAGAAAATGCAGAAGCACATCTCTCCAGCTTATTTCTGATATGGCCTAGTCCTGAAGGCATGGTAGGAGGAAATCTGACAGAATGGGTACTGTGGACAATATAGATTTTGGTCAGTGGCCTGGGGCTGTGTTTCCTAAACCAGAGCGTCGCTCCAAATTGGAAGGCTCAAAGCAAAAGGCAGTTCTGAGGAAATGGACTCAAGTTTTACTCCTAAGTTTCAGCACCAAAGTTCTACCTCTGAAATGAGTCACACATGAATATTTATGTAAATGACTAGATTTTAGTCTGATTGGAATTCAGATCCAAATTCAGTGTTGCATTTGGATTGCAATGCATTTCTAACAGGGCTATACGCAAGAACAGTGAACTGCCCCTAAGGACCTAGCAATTACCAATTCAGTGTTCTCTTTTCTTTTCCAAAATATTTTGAAATGTATTCCATAAAGCAACCAGGGGAGAGCAGGAGAGTTATTTGTGAGGATGCACATAACCACCCTCTGGGCAAGCTTGAACTCACAATGTGTGAGCAGCAGCAAGATGGGCAGACCAGTCCTGGCTTCTGAGGCAACAACAGCCAGGAAAAAAATGCTCCCTGTACTGTGGATTAAAATAATGACAGGTGGGATTCCTGCTGACTTTTTCATTAGCTCTTACCAGACTAGAAATATAACTTGCTTTCCCTGGATTAAATAATAAAATGTGAGGAAATCCTCACTGCTTGTTTTTGCATTTGTCTGTTTTGTCTTCAAAATTGTTATTCTTGATTATCCCCTGCTTCAGTATCTTCTTCTCTCTTATCTCTGTGTGTTATAGCTTACTCAAATCAAGATTCTAAAAATAAATTTGTGTTTGTTGCCTGTGCCCTGGAAGGACAAGTATGCAAAGAGAAGTTCATAAAGCCAACAGAAGATATAATTTAACTTTCATGTTCCTCTTACCAATTAATTGAGGTTAAGAATGAGAATAAAGCATACTGATTTAAACTCGTCCTTTCAGCTATGGCTTTTATTCCCATTTGATTTCATTTATTTTTCTACCATAACCTTTGCCTCATTTGAATTATTGTTTCCCACAATCAAATATGTTAGCGTAATGGTAAAGATTTCCAGAAGGGCTTTTTTCCCTCTGCTGCTTTGGGAAAGACTCTACATGTAAACTTTGGTATGACTGCATGCGAAGTACTCACACTAAACATGATACGTTTATTTTATCATTTGTAGCTAAAGAGTTGTAATTATTTAAGTGGGTGTAATTTAATGTTATGGCATCCCTCAAATTGCAGTACTGAAATTACTTTAATCTATACTTTGACTGTGGAAATGCATGAGAAATTTAAAAGCTTTCCAAAAAAATACCCTGAAACCCAGAAAGGAGAGGCTTCCACAGGATGCGAAGAAGCTCTAAACATCCTTTCAAAAAACAGTAGCACAAGACCACTTTTCCAAGTACTTTACTATGTATAGAACTTTAGAATACAATAGAATGTGATAGGGTAGGGTAGAGTAGGGTAGGGTAGGGTAGGGTAGGGTAGGATAGGATAGGATAGGATAGGATAGGATAGGATAGGATAGGATAGGATAGGATAGGATAGGATAGGATAGGATAGGATAGGATAGGATAGGATAGGATAGGATAGGATAGGATAGACTGTTGGAAGGGGCTTTCAAAGTTTGTCTAATCCAACTGCTGGACCACTTCAGAGCTAAGAAATGGAAAAACATTACCTAAATACCTCTTGAACACTGACAGTCAAGTCATCCATGTCTTCTCTAAGAAGCTTGTTCCAGTGTTTGACCACTCGTACAGTAAAGAAGTATTTCTTAATGTCCACTCTGAACCTCCCCAAGCACAGCTTTGTGTCACTCCCTCACGTTCTATCACTGCTTATGAGGGAGAAGAGCCCAGCACTTTCATCTCTGTTTCCCTTCCCCAGGGATCTGCAGAGAATAATTGAGGTCACCTCCCAGCCTCCCTTTCTCCAGATAAGACAACAAAAATGTCTTCATACTCTCCCCATAGGACATAGTTTTCAGCTCTTCTACCAGTATTGTTACCCTCCTTTGGATATCTACTTTGAAGAACCTTAACATCCTTTTCATAGTGTGGAGCCCAGAACTGCACACAATATTCAATATGATGATACACTATTATTAAATAATCACCCTTTTTTGACCAACTCTGCTGTGTTTAATGCACCCCAAAATACAGTTTGTCCTTTTGGCTGCCAGGGCATTCTTCTGGCTCTGTCAAATCCCTTTTTGCTGATCAGTCCTGCCACTTATGTCCTAGTCTGTCCAGCCTTGCTCCACTCCAGGTGCAGAACCTGACATTTTCTTTTCTTGAATTTCATATATTTACTTATCACCCAATGCTCCAAGATATCTAGATCCCCTTTTATGCACTCTTTATCACGTCAACACTTTGAGTCATTCACCACTAGGCTACTTATATGTCAAAACTGAAAGTTTGGGTACGTACCGCCACTAACGCCTGTCAAAAAAGAGAAGGACTAGGTTGTTCATCCTTATAGGGATACTGAGTGCAGCTTTAAATCTGAACAAAATCCCTCATTGGAATCTGTAAATCTTTTCCTATTATGCATCTTTCAAAGCCAGCAACAACACAGTTGTGTGAAATTGACAATGACAAGCTGTTGCATTTAAGCTCACAAATACTATATATTTTGCAACAAAACCATTTCTGAATTCACGTCTGGGCTTTCTAGCAACCAGTACTCTCCCTGAAAATCAGTCTGAGTTACTTCAAGGGTGGCTTCATTAACAATCTGTGCTTTGTAAACTGGGTGTGGTATCCTGTTTTTTTAATGACTTAAGCACATTTTGAGCTATGTAGATTTTCTAATACTTTTGCTAGAATGGAAATAACAAAGTTAGCTCTTATTATTACTGGATGAGATGCCATCACATATGCAAGATTGTCATATCTGCGTTTTAATAAATTTAGCTACTTAGTAACTATAATGACCACTGATTAAGTCTTGCTCCCATTGAAGTCATTAGGAATGTTTTTATTGACTTCAGTGAGTTTGAGTTTTGGTTTTCATGAGAATTTATTCTAAATGTACAGTCCTGCAGCTTCAGTTTGGTATATGTCTCCATCCCATTTTAATATGAAGTTAAAAGTACTTCTTGCAATAAACTAAAACATTTGACTTCCTTTTAGAGCCACCTCCTGCTACCACCCATTGAGACTAGGAGATCTGCCCTGGTTTATTGGGCTTATGACTGTATTTCTTTTTCCACGCTGGATGACTACATTAGCTGCCTAAAATTATTCCTCCAACAGCCCAGAACATCTGTAGGAACAGAGGTGGAAAGGTTTATTCCTAGTCCACCATTCTGATTCTAGAAGAGCTATGAGCAGAAAGTTACATTTTCCCTGCAAAACCCTGGTATAAATGGCAGTTAATGCAAGTGGTGAATAGGCTTTAAGCAATAAGCAGACCTGTGGCTGTAAGTTGAAGAGATCTGTGTATATTTTACCTTCAAAAAATCAGCAGGTAGAATAAATATCTATTAACTTAAACTAACCAGAAACAGAAGTTACTTTTTTCTTACTTTTATTCTAATTTAATGTGCTCCAGAAAATGAGATAAACGAACATTTTTAAAGACAATTAAAAAGAAGAAAATGGTAAAAAGAGTGAATACGAAATCTGTTTCTCTTGGGGCAGATTTGTCCATTGATTCCATTCCTATTGTTGCAGAAGACACTGATAATTTTCTCTCTCAACTTACAGCTTGTTCAACCTTGGGTGGAGAGACTGACTTTCAAAAACTCTGTTTATTTAATTATTGCTAAGGAGGAAAGAGAATTGCCTCAAAAACTAGCATGTTCAATAAAAAGGGTCAGGAGGAAAGCAGCTATGCAAACTGATCCTCAAAAAGGTACGTGACAACACAGAAATAAGGTAAGCCAAGAAAACAAAGCAGAATAAAAGCATATGAAAAGGGAGTATAGTCACACACTGCTGCCTTCTGCAGTACTGGCACAGCACAGCACCCAATCCTCTCTTCAGTTCTGTGCAGTTCTGAAGTGCTTCAGCATGACCAACACAGCCCCCTTAGTTCTTGGATATGTTTTAGGATGTTCCTACCCATATGGACCCTTAAGCTTGCATTGTATCCTTTACTTGAAAATAACTTTTAAAGGAGACACATTTTACTTAGAATTAATGTTCATTTATGCAGTATGTGGGCAGCCTGACCAAAACCTACTGAAATAGAACTAATTTTCTAGTTATTACTGTCAATTGTGACTAAGACCTCCTGAGGATTCAGACTTTAAATGTCCTAGCTCTGAGGATGCCTCTCTCTCCCACGGGGATTTCTTATTGAAACAAAACCCCACTACTTTGGATGGCTCTCACTGACATGTTAATATGCCAGACTTATTTCTGAAGGTGTTTGATTTGCTCTTTGTCTGTAGTAAGTGAGCGTTTTTAATGTGTGTAGGAGAAGAATCAGTAGCATGCGAAACATGAGTCTCCATGTGAATGTAACAGATCTGGCTGAACATCAGTGCTGCTGATATTTCTTTACTTGTATTTCTCTGTTGCTCTGTTTCTATCATCCTATTGCTTGCATGAGAAGGGCAGTTGCACTATTAGCATGATTATTGAGAGAGATTTCTCTCTGCTTTCTTTGTCTGATCTAATTATCGTGTGGTCTTTATGACAAAATATAACCATATCAGCCAGATTTGTGCTTTTTCTTGTTTATATTTTTGTGCCTCTTTTTGCCCCAAAATGTATTTTGGATTGCTTCAGTAATTGAGTGAAACAAATATGAACAGCAGACTTCAGCTGCTTTACGTTTGGTCAGATGTAATTTCTCAATTGAAATCACTTTGAAACTGTTTTGAAAATGTAAAATAAAGATGAATATGTGAAATGTACTATGAGGTCAGGGGGAGAGTTTAGCGGCATTGGAATGGCAATTCACAGAGACGTTCCAGAAAAATAGTCTCTGTTTTAAAAAAAATATAGATTATTTTCTTGCCCTTTCTGATTATTGAACCAGTCTATGTTATGCGAGGTTTTAGCGACTGCTCGTTGCTTTTGAAGTTCAGTTTGACTTAGAAAATATTTACCACCGTCACCTGTAGCAAACACATTTATGAATTACAGAAGACTGTCAAGAGTGTGATAGATAAAAATGAACTTCAGTACTCAGAGTAAGTAGCTAAACCACCAAGCACCCACAGAGAATGGGCTTGTTGAATCAGTGCCATTTTAATGAACTAATTTCACAAAGCAGTATTGTATTTCAAGATAAATTAGATTGGATGGATATCTGCCAAACTGCCATGCTGTGTTTAGGTTACCTGCCCATCCAAATGCCAAATTACATGAGCCTAGAGTGCTATAGTGCTCCATATATGTCTGTCTCCGGCTCTGCACATACCACTGCTATGAATATACGTACTGTCATGGAACTGAATCACTAGGAAGGCTGATTCTCAGTTGTATATAGTATTTTAGCTCTGAATGCTTTGAAGATTATTTTCCTCCAGAGCAAATCCTGTCCTCCCTGAAATTAGACTTCAGTAACTGCATGTATCAGTCTTGGGACGGTCTGGCTGTGTGTAGTAGTCTTCAGACAACGGATGAACATGATACATCTAGGCCATGAAGAGATTACTTCACCCAAGTGCTCCTGATGGTCCAGCATGCCACCAGGTACACATGAAGCTGTTCAGAGGCAGGCAGGTGTGAAGAATGGCAGGTTTATGGCCCCTGTGGACTTTTCAGCAAGCAGAAATCAGCACAAAGGCCATGATTTCACACCTCAATGTTTTGTTTCTTAATTCAGTCTTTAATCAATTTATTCTATGAAGGGAAACATTCCAAAATCACAAAGACATTTATGTTCCTCAAACATGTGTGAGCTGGATGAAGATACTTGTGAATTCATCATATCCTTCCCTATAGCTAACTTTTGGTCCGTCTTCATGACATATTTAACTTTTATTTCACACACCTCTTTAAACCTTTCAGTTACAGGTTTGTTTCTGATATAAGTGATATCCTCACCTAATCGGATGTTTTAGAAGAAAATTTCCATATAGATATCAAAATGTGAGGATAACTGCAGAAAGACAAGACTCCTAAGTAAGTGTGTGCCAAACATTAATTCACAGAAGCTGACCAAGTCCTCTGGAATGACTGTTGACCCTGGCAATGAGTGGTGATGTTTCTCTCTGCTAGCATTAATGAAAATTCCATAACGTAAGAATAATAATTAAATTAAATAAATACAGCGGCAATGGTGTTAACCAGGTTAGGCAATGGGAGTCATTGTGACCATGCTTACTGTGTTACATTGGTTTAGCCAAGAAAAACTTTATCTAATGAAAACAATAGTTCCCAAAATTCACTTCTTTCAAAAAAATTCATTTTGTTCAGCATAGATTTCCAAAATAAATATAACAGAATATTTTAAATTTACTTATGCAAATCCATGAAGAGCCACTAACCGAGCAATGACTCAAATCAAGATAACCTTAGTTAGTGTGTTACCCCTTAGCTATGGAACTGCTATTTGTTTCACTTCTGCCATAGTTTTATCTACAGATATTGGTACAACATGACTTAGCTGACTCTGAGGTTTTTTGCTTTTTTTTTTTTTTTTTTTTTCCCTTCACTAGAGCTGGAAATAATGCTTTTTACTAAATGGATTGCATTCATGAGTGATGGTTTTCTGTTGGAGTTATGAATTTGAAAAGGATCACTAACTCCCATTGAACAGGCCCCAGAATTTATGTACTTTCTTTGGCCAACATTTGAATCTGGCTTTGAAGCCAGATATGAGGAACAAAGCATACTGGAAGATTTTATTTCTTTTCTTGGTTTCTTAGCCTATGCACACATTCTATGGAGGAAAATGTGTGCAATTTGTTCATTTGACAACTTCCATTCCCTTTATATGTTTTCCTGACTTTTCTTCACTATCTGTACTCCCTTCATACACCTTGTAAGCAGCTTGGGATGTGTGCAATGTGTTAAAAAGAAGAAGTAGGCTTTATGTTATACAGAAAAATAGTTAAGATTTTTTTTTCATCTAAATCACAAGGAAACCTAAGAGCCAAAAACATTTTTTTCTTCTTTCCAAATTCTGCCTCCCCCACCTCCAACATCCCCCAGTGACTCTGAAAATACTGAAATATTGTAATATTGTTTTTGTGAGGTTTAACTTTGACAAAGACATCTCAATTTTTTTCACTCTCTTTGGTAGCAGTGGAGAAAAAAAATCCTAGATTTCTTCTCAAATCAGAGATTAGCTGCAAATACAAGTTAAAGAGCTTTAGAAAAATTCTTATATCTTACCAAAAAGATACTTACTTATTACATAAGTTGAGATAATCTTTCTTCCTGGTGCTTCCACTTCACAGTAGTGGAAGTTGTCTTAATTTAGCTATTCTGATACTTTCTGTACTTTTAGAAGAATCTCTAGAGATCCCTCAAGTCCCTTTGAAGGAAAGAAAGAACTAAGTGAAAATAGCCAAGGTTTTTCTTAAAAAGATTAAAGCTAAAAAAAAAAAAAAAAAAAAAATTAAAGTTTCAAAGTCAGCCACAATGACTTGAGTCCATTTCGTGTTTTTTCTTTGTTATATAAGACATCTACAAAAACAGAGAAGTGTTTCTATCAGTTTGTTGTTTCCATACTATAGCTCTTTCACTTACACAAATCTATTCTGCATGTTTCTTTTGTGTCTTACTGTATGGAAAGCAGTGCTTTTTGCTGGGACATTGCATCTGACAACAATACAGAGGGTTGGCATGAACTCTTCTAGCAGTAATTAAGGTATCTGTAAAAACGCCTCAGTGTCCTACAAAGCCACCCAGCAGAAGAGCTCTGAAGCTGGTATTTAAAGTTTTTCCATATTAGAAGTATCTCACAGGACAAGAGTATGATCTGCTCTTCCTCAAGGATACTCCATGCAGTGAAACTGCTCCATGGGTTAGTGAGGAGGAATATAGACACAGCTTTAGGGCCTAAGAAGGTAATTGTGGTAAAAGTCAAAGTGCAGAAGGAAGTAAAATGTACTAGGTTATTAGAGCTGGAGCTGGAATGGTTCTGGTTCACATCAGAGTAAACCCCATGGGAAGAAGCTATGCCCAGCAAACCTTCAGGCTGGTCCAAGAAAACATCATTTCCACAAAGAGTTCAATGCATTCAAATTCTTTCCCATGCAAGCAGTGGATCAAAGCCTTTGCTGCTCTGGCACAAAACACAGAGTCTCCAGACTCATGACACAGGCCAAATTGAAGCATTTTGGAGTGGGATCTCACAGAAGGTTACATCCCTTGACTGATTAGAAGAGCACTGGCTTCTTCAGCAGGACTTTAGAAAGAAAACTTGTGAGATGTTTTCAGCCCTCTTAAACACATGCATGCATAGGTCACATTTAGGTGTTAGGTCCTGGCAGCTGCTTCATCACACTGTTACCTGTGATGAAACAGATATAGAGCTCAGCTGTTGGGCCACCTGTTTGAGTTTCTGACTACCCTCCCTCACACCAGTTAGGTGATATCAAGGTGGGAGGCAATCAGCAGTAGTAATTATGATCCTATTTAACTTCACCAGCATCATTTATTGTGGTCTTGTCTCTGTTTCCAAGTTTCTGTTGGTACTCCTCACAAGTTGGGGTGGGAGATGCGTACTTTTTCAGAAACACAGTTGTCTTCCACTGATGGATCCCCTGCAGGATGGGGCCGTGATCCTTCCTTACCTGTCCTGTTTTGAAGATGATAAACATTTTTTGGGAAATAGCAAAAGAGTGATTTTAAAGGTCAAAGAAAATTTCAACATTTTTCTCTGAGTGTGTATGTAAAGTAGTGAGAGTAGGTTAAAGCAGTAAAAGCAACTATGAGCATACCAAGGAGAAGGGCACTTGAGAAGGGTTGGAGACAAGTACTTTAAAGAGAGAAAGGAATGGAGTTTTAATGAGGATTCTCACTACTTAGAAATAAAGAGAAATGTTTTCATCAAAGCATACTAACTTAGTAGAAAAACATGAAGACTTACAAACCAATAATCCTACTGAGTGATTAATAAAATAATATGATAAAAATAATATAAAGTTAATTATCCATCAGTTGGATCCAGATTTTCTAGAAAGGGCTATAAGGATATAAGCTGCCAAGTAAAATGATTCCTTTTCAACACTTGTTTCATTTGAGAGATTCATTTTCTTAAGGAGAGTCTCCAGAATGTTTCTAGCATCTTTAATGTCAAGGAGGAGAAGAAGGTTATTGCATCCTCCAAATTTTACCGGATGCACGAATGAGGTTGCTTCAGCAACTTTCAATAAAAGTGGACCCCAGAGCCAAAGATGTACTTTTGTTAGCTGGCAAAGAACTGGGGAAAATGTAGATCTGCCTTGCTGTGTAAGCTTGCATTTCCCTCTCTTTCTGTTTATTGCATTCATAATGTTTTCTGTCACCACTTTAGCTGAAAATAATATTGAAAAGGCTTTTCTCGGTTTCATCTGCAGTGGATTTATGTATAATATCACAGCTGACCACCAGTGATACCCCAGATTTAGAAGATAAATATTTCAAGTGAATTCTTCAATGTGTGCTTGGCTTTTACCTCCATCTCCAAGAAATTTTCCATACCACAAAGATAACAGTGTAGAACACTGACTAGGGATATTACAGCAGTGTTCCAGAGTTAAGAAGTTATTCCTATTTTCTTAGAGTTTTTATATCCATCTCTGAACACTGTGAAATCTTGTGTGAACCCAAACGATTTTAAGATAGGGTCCGTTTCTTCTCAGGCTAACTTGAATAAGAGAAGAGAGTCTCACTGACTGCCCTGAAAACAGCTGAGATTACTCACTGCTTATTTCATTTAGCCCCTTGGTCATGCAGATTCCTGGGGGAAACAAAAATTATTTCAGAAAAAAAAACCTGCTTCTCACTTCAAATCGAGTTGAGGAGCTTACCTTGTGCCTACATTAAGTAAGGAACAGACTGATATCTTCAGCATCCATGGGTCTTGTGAATCTCAAAGGGATAGCTAACACACTCTGCTTACTGTTCCTACCCATTTTAATCTATTTGAGAGCTAGAATAAGTCTGAACAAAAGACAACATTAATTGCAATGGTAAAACAATCTAAACCCAACAAAAATTCATAGGATGAAAGGAAAATAATATGTAAGTTCCCCTCATCAAGCCAGGAAATTGAAGAAAGTCTTGCAGCAAAAATAAAAGAGAACACAATGAATGAGACATGAAGAGGAGCTGTGGCAATCCAAGGTAGTATAGGGAGGATTAAAGCTGAAAGGTGCGAGAGAGAAAACTTGGAGGATACCAAGTTTCAATAGCTCATGAATAGGGGATTTATGAAGTTCTTTCCTTCCTAAGGGCACTGAGTTACTCAGAGATTTTAAACTCTCTCACTCTTCTCCATCTGTTTATTTGTATTGTGGAAGGCTCTTGCTCCACTTCTTACTGTTGAGGCATGTATCCTTCTTATTCTTCTCCTCTTTATGAAGTGTAGGGAAGTGAAGACCTCTGCCCCCTCTGACTATTTAGGACATTCTACATACTTCATCTCAAACAAGTTCTGGAGCCCTGCTCAGTAAAGTGTTGCTTATTTCTGCTGTCACATGCTGTCTCTTAGGTCTGAAGAGAGTTTTAGTCATTATTTCTATGCCTCCACCTGTCTCTGAAGTTAGGATAGAGGATGCAGGGAGAAAGGGAATGCAGGGAGAAAGCATTTATTGTCATTTTCCACTCACCAGAGCTAGGCTATTGCATATTATTCTTATATGAGCAGTGGAGGAAAAGCATCCTCAGTAAGTGGTAGACACACAAAGTTATTGGTGTGAAGGTCAAGGAATTCATACATTCATTAGAATGAATAGAGTCTTTCGTGTCCTAGCCATCTTTTTTTTTATTGAAAGAGTGATTCTTCTATGTTCTAAATTGAGTATATTTGGGCAGGTTTTCTTGATATCCTGAATACTTACAGAGGTTCAGAATAGGGTAAGTAATCAAAATGTGGCAGGATTTTAGCCACAGTAATGCAAATAAAACTCTTCAGGAAAAACATTCACAAAACTAAGTGAAACCAAGCCAAAGGAAAGTAAGAAAAGTTGAGAAACCTCATTCATTTTTTGACATTCCTTTTGTATAGGTCCAGACAACTGAAAATTGGCTCTGCAGAGTATCCAAGGCTTTACTCCAGTTAGTTCTACTCTTTGGGGAAACATCACTGAACCTGGAATGCTTAAAAAAGTGATACCTAAGACAGAAGTCTAATACTTTGCATCCTGGGACGTTGAACCCTCTCCCAGGCAGGCTGGAGAAAGTGAGACACCAGATCTTTCTAATCTTGTCAGCAGCCTCCTGTTGTGCTTTAAAATGCACCCTGGCCCTAGAGTATCTGGAAATTTTTGTCCTCATTAGACCATGAATGGAGACTAATGCCAGTGTTACAGACCGTCACATCAATACAAAGAGTGCTAACTGTGCATCTAAAGAGCATCTGCATACAAGAAGCTGCATTCAGCCCACTTTTGAAAAGTAGGGTCAAGGTTATTTCTTGTCTCTAGGGAAGAGGTACTTCAAGGTTCACATTCGGAGATAGTCACCTTTTTTTAATTCCACAGATTTTCTATCGTCTCTGGACATCTGTCTCATGGCTAAGTATTTAAAGGCAGTTTCAATCTTTAAATTCTTTCTTGCAGATGAATTCTATTCACAATTTTAAGGACTCTTGAATGTGTTAGACACACTCAGTTCCGGTGTTTTATAAATATTCCTTTGATGCTTATTTGTTTTTCTGATTCATAAGGAAATATAGGCAGAAAAACCACAAAGGATTTGGAATGTTCACCAGTACCAGGAGCAGGATACTTTGACTACTCGTAACTGATCTTACATTTACATAAATAAATTTTTGCATCATGACAGAAAAATGGAGATAGAGATTTGACTTGTTCAAGTTCTAAAAATGTAATAGTAATTAATAATATATGTATGTATATATTGCGGTTGGAGGGGAGGAACAAAATGTCTAACCAAAAATTGGTAAATATTTCTAACCATAACCAAGGAACTGTGGATAAAATTTTAAATGTATCCAATCTTAAAATCTAATCTATTTGTAGAAGTGGGAGCCAACAGCACAACAGGGTCGACAACATTTAAAATTCTTTCAGATAACAGAACAATCTAATTTTTTTCCTTCTTTGCCACCGAATAGGGTGCAGAACAGTTATGTCCTCCCTTCATTAAGCTGTCATATATATATATATGATGTGAAACATGCCTTCTTCTGACTCACAAATTTTCATTTATAGAAATTCTGTTTAAAATCTCAGATAAAATCTGATTTATTTATTTCCAAGAAAACAGTTTGATCATCTGTTCAAGAACAGGGTTTAACATGAAGTTAGCATCATTCAAGGATCACCTGCTCTCCATGAAGTCAGTGGGAGTACATTCAGTGCCAGCGTGTAGCTGTGATGCACCTTCTATAACCTACTGAACTGGAGGCTAGAAATGTGTGCTACTACAGCTGTTCCTGGCCCTGTACTCAGCTGTTCTTCCTCTCTTTCCTCAGAGGTTATTGCTCCCTAATATGTACCAGCACAACTGTGTATATAGTCTCATTGATGCAGCTGTAAATAAGCTGTTGATTCACTTGGACACTTTTGCTCTATTATTTTTTGTAAGTTATATCTGACCTTTTCCAAGTACAGTGAGAGAGGATGGAGAGATAAAGGAGAGTATGATATGGACTGAGAGAAGTGAAAAAAAGTGAACTGAAAGAAAATCTGTACCTGATGTACCAGCCAGGACTACCTGACTGACTGCAGCCTGAATAAAGACCCCTGCATTCCTTCCCTGCCAAAAAATGTCCATATCAAACATAATAAAATGAGCTACTGTAAAACTGGACAATTTTTTCACAAAATGCTTCTCACTCGCAAATAGTTAAAGGAATGTATAGTCATCCTAAAAAATGATTATATACGGGTTCTGTAAAGCAGAGACATTGTAATGCCCACAGCTAGAGCTGATTATGTATTGCTAGAAGGGAGTCCTGGAACCACTTTTGTGAAGTTCTCCACTTTATGCTCAGACTTAGTGTGGCCAATCTCATTTATGGATGGAAAACAAGAACCAGGATAGCAGGAGAGGGTCATTCCACCTAAATTCCTCCTCTCAACAAGAGAGGGAAGTGGCAAATGAAGTTTGTGGTGTTTTGAGATAATCATTACTTACCCCTCTAGGCATATTCCACTTTGAAGAGTCCTAAACAGAGCAAGTACACAAACAAGCAAAAAACTAGTGAAGAAAGGAATAGTGGATATGTATTTAGCAAGGAACCTCGCTAAATCATAGCAAGTGGATATTCCAGCAGATTGCAAAAGATGGTGTATTTCAGCCCAGGATTCTTAGGAGAGCAGTTTTCTTTGCAACTGTATTTCAATACCCATTGAAGTTCAATACCCTGAAGGAGAAAGCTCAGAGCAGAATGTTCCCAAACTGGGAACATTCCTTACTCCCAAGAGTAAGAAAAAGGTAGAGCACATATGTAATATTTCCTAGCACTAGAATATTAGTCAATGCTTCTTGCTGCCCAAACTGAGTAAACTCTGCCAGCTCTGGGAGTCAATGAGAGTCCTGTTCGTGACTCCTGATAGTTCACATTTTCATCTATAGCTTGTAAACTGGAGATGTTAAGCACAAATTAAGGAAAATAGAACTGTGTAGTCAAAAAGACACAACTATTCTTCCCACACACACCGTGAGAAAAAATAAAAGGAAATTTAAAAGAAAAATTGGTTTATTTCCAAAAATCAACCCTGAAGGAAGGCAATTTGGAGATCAGAGTTGGAAGAAAGTAGAGAATTACCTTACAGAAAAGTTCAAAGAAAGCACCTAAAGAAGATGAGACTTCATGAAGGACTGTACAAAACTACTTGTATATGAATGGCACTAACAATAGTCAAGGTTAAAGCTGCAGTCTCTTAGAGTTTCTATTTGAATTCAGGATAAAAATTGTCTGAAACATTTGATTTCTAAAGTGCATCCTTTTATTTCTTCCAAGGGGTATTTTCAGATAGCATCAGTTCTCACTTCCTTTTTGTATTGTTGTTCCACTTGTAATTTAAATAAGGGCAGAGATAGCTTTCTGTCATTGCATGCATTCCTTGAGAGGTTCCACCTCCACATCTACTGTCCTGCTTGAATCCATGAGTTAAATTATTGTCTGAGATTCAACAGAGTCTATAAGTTTCTCCAATTAACCTATCAATTAACAATTCCCAATTGGTGATCTTAATGTGCCTTGTAGATAAAAAATGGGGAGACGGGAGGGATGAAATAATGTTAACAATCTTTCAGCTGCGAGTAACCATACATTTGCAGAACATTGTGAACATGAACCTCTCATAACTATAAACAGTATTACATATAACCAATGTAAATTTCTACATTCTTATGCATCAGCCAATTAGTTGATATCCACAATTAATTGTCCTTTCTCTCACCTGGTGAGCACTGAATGAGGTCGGTGAGTACTTGAATTCTCATGTGATTCTTGATTGCATTGTAGAATGTGATCAAAAGGTTCTGTTTGAATGTGAATGATTGTGTTGCTTGCTGTACTTGATGGCAATTTACTTAAATATGATACTCTGCAGGAGAACTTGTTCAAAGAAAAGTCACAACAAGCAGTTTATCGTTTCCATGCGAGGTATTTAGGATTATTGCCTTCTGAAAGCCTTAAAAAAAAGCAGCAGAAAATAATGCCAAGAGAACAAGTTAAAGCACTAGTATGACCATACTTTCCATTATCAGTGTGTGGCAAAAAGTATGAGTCTTACGTTAGAAATATAAATACTTTTACCTTAATAATGAGCAGCCTTCTAGTTTGAGAGAGCACGGAAGTAGTGTCACTGACAGCATAGGGTATTGCAAATGTTTCCAGTCTGGCTAAATTCCATGTACCAGCCTCATCTGATCTCAGCAACTAAATCTTCTCAGCCCTGGTGACTTCTATTAAGACCTGCAGTCTGCAGGCATGAGGCTAAGAATTACTGTCCGACATCTGGCAATTTTATACTGCTATGATGAAAAGGTTGCGCGCAACTTGATAGTCACAGATGAGCTGATGAAGGGTAATGACAAATAAACTACAAAAAATAAATTCTGTAAAAGATTGGAATTTTCATTACTAATTGTTAGGTCTCTATTAATTCTACAACACTTCTCACTTGATTAATAACATCCTCCTTCACTGCAAATTAGGCCATGGATAGATTATTAGCACTATAATATCCCACTGGATTAGCCTGTGTTCACAGCATAACATTTGCCTCTGAGTTAACTGATTATTGTCCTAAATATCTAGATATAGCCTTTGTTGATACTAAAAAGAAGAATGAGTCTCCATTTGTTATATACTGACATTTCCTTTCCTGTATCAGTATTTCTTAGAAACAGCTTTCTGCATAGATGAGACTTTACTCTCAGTAACACAGAAAGGAAAGGGTGGTTACGATTTGGTACTTTATCAAGATTCCTGCAACCATTTCTTCATCTTCAGATGATCTGAACTGTACAGTGAAATGGTGATTTTAATATTGAATAAAGATGCTTTTCAGAGGCACACATCCAAAGTACTCCATGGTGGGTCCAGATTATGGTTCCTGATTCAGTTTTCTTCTGACTTACTGGCAAAGAAAGAGAAGCAAAGCTCCACTTTCTCACTGTCTCTCCCTTCCTCCCCTTATATGTTTGCTGGTAAAGAAGAAAAAAAACTGGTGTAGACAAGGACTGTGATGTACCTAGATCTAAATGCAAAACAGACTGAGTGAGAAAGTGTTTCTTCAGCAGAATAAGGGAAGTACAAATCATCTGCTCTTTTCCTTCTGATGCAGCTCCTGAGGCAGAGCAATGCGTGACAGTTCCTACTCAACATTTTTCTTGAGGTTTCATCTATCTAGCAGAAAAGACCTTTCACATATTAAATTAGAGAAATAAATAAGAGTTAAGCATGAAATTAGTCATTTCTCATGATTTTGGACAATTAAATAATAAGAACATAAGTAAAACCTTATTGGGTAAGAGCAGTAGTCCATCCAGCCCACTTTTTATGTCAGAGACAACAAGACTGTGAATCTGGCATCCATTTGCTTTATACTTCTTCAGCACACACAGTTGTTGCATCAGAGATCTGAGAGGTATACCACTCCCTGGGTTTCTATTTATTGATATACAGTCCATGATTTGCCTAACTCTCTTTTGAACCTACTGTCTGTTTCTACAGACTCTTGTTTCAGAACACTTCAGAAGGCAGATTAGATTGTAATAAAAACAAAATACCTTGTGAAACTGAAGATTTCTCAGAAATAACATGAAGTTTATATATATATATATATTTAATAATACTCTTTCGTCCTACTAGAAAGCTATGGACATGCCTAAATGTATGACTTGGTACACTTTTACCCACTTTCTATGGGCTGACATTGGTGCTCACCTGGTGAGAAAGAACAAGGGTAGTATTCAGATTTGCCTCTGAATGCCCTCCATTAACTTCCATGAATTCATTACATGTCGTTCCAACTGTTTCCCAGAACATAATCTTGTTGTTTATGGCTCTTGTTCAGAGGGGTGGTGGATGCCCCATCCCTAGAGACATACAAGGTCAAGCTGGACAGGGCTCTGAGCAACCTGATCTAGCTGTACGTGTCCCTGTTCATTGCAAGGGAGTTGGACTAGATGACCTTTGAGAGTCCCTTCCAAATCAAATGATTCTATGACTCTGTGATTCTATAATGTGATAATTTCTATTATTTCTGCATGAAAGCATAGGACTGTTATAAATTTTCAATATCCTTTCAGGATTTTTCAGTCCAGATGATTCTGTTGCATTTTTGAGTGGGTAGTACTTCTAGCATGGTGGGGCTCAAGAAATATGCAAAGTTTGAGGAAACTAGTAAAGAACATAATGGGGCAAGAACAAACCCAATCAATTGATTTCTGAGATCTTCTTGCAAGCTACTAGGAAAAATGTAGGAGAGCAGAGTGCTCATCATTCAGCTAGCAGGCTGTCTGTAAATCTTGGAAAACTCCCTGGCTATTCATGTTTTGGGCAGGCCAAAGGAGAAAAGTTAGCCAAAAAGCTATAGAAGTAGGTTTAGCAGTGGCTGTGGAGGGACTTCATGCACACATTCATCCTACTAAACTAACCTGAGTATAAAAAGGGGTCTTGAATTTACCCTTAGCAAAGTTATTTTTTCACTCAGGCAGTTGCATGTAGGTTCTACAGAAATCTCTACTACTCCTCCAAGCAACATTCACTCCCTCATTGGAGACACCAGCTGTACCTATACCCTATGAGGTAAATTAAGGCTGGAGTATAAGATCAGAGTTTCAGCTTTAACTCTCAATTTCCTGGCTTTTTGTGGGTTTTAGACAGACCCTTAATGTTACTTTAATGTAGAGTTTTTTTGTGGTTTAATATTTCTAAGGGTAGTAAATTATTTCCAGCATATGTAAAAAAGACAAATTTCTCCTGCGGTTAGTGGCCACGAAGCAAAACAAGAAACAGAAATACTCAAGAATAGGGTTCTTGAGAAAACGTTATGGAGCTTTAAACCTCCCTTTTGATGTTACATACAGGAAAAAAAAAAAAGAAAAAAAGAAAAAAGAGAAAAGAAAAAAGAGTTCAATACAGGGCTGATGATTAATACATTTATGAAGCATTGAAGCAAATAAACACAACCTGTGTCCATCACCTCTGCCTATCAGTACAAAAAGCCTTTTGTCTACTGTTAGTTAGCAGTATGAGCAAACACTTTGAAACAATGTCGCACTCCCTTATAAGCATCCCATAAGACCAAATAATAAATTTATCCTAAGTCATGAGAAGTCTGTAAACTGGCAAGCAATGAAGAAAAATACTGCGTCAAAAATGTTTTGTTTCCACTTGTAGTTGATTATTTTTACTTAGCCTTTCCCACGGAGGGGAAGGAGAGGTGAGTTGACTCCAAAAATTGCAGTAGAAATGTTACTGAGGTTGACTGAAGAGAAGTTGTCAGGAGTCCACTGATACTGTCAGATAAAATCCATAAAGCTTAGGAGTTCACAGTCTGTGGCTGAACAACGGCTAGCTTCATAATCCCAAACCAGTTTCCTTTAGTAGCTGCTTTGTCTGTAGGACTTGAACACACTGGTAACGTTAAGGATCAGCCTAAAACCCTTCTGAGACAGAAGATGACATAGACAGGAGGTCTACAAGACCTGTGGAGCCCCTCCGACAGCAGTGGTGTGCTCACTGACATCTGTTCTGTGCCCCCTCCCCAGACAGCCGGTCATTTCTTTGCACATCCCCAAGGCTCAGCAAGCTGACTTGGGGCAGGTGGCCTTGGGAGACCTCCTACCCACATCTCAAAGCCAGGCTTGTGCAATGAAACCATCATGGGTGCAATGAAAAGAAACTATCATAGCCCCAGGGAAGAGCTTATTTTGTTGGAAATAGCAAAGTCTCTGTTTCCTTACTTGTGAACATTTGAGTAAGAAGAGTAAGTGTTGAGAAAACAAGATTGTTTTCAGGAGGCGAGATCTTTGGCAGTACTGACAGCCAGATATATTGAGGATTGTTCATACCAGCTTTGTTCTCAGCACCACTTTAAAAATCTGGTTGCATCATTCACAAAGCAGATTTCCAAAAGTAATTGTTTTATTCTGACTTGGGAAAGAGAAACTTTACTCTGGAATAGTTTACCTTGCCTGATGCTCAAGAGAACCGAATGCACCAGGGTTAAATCACAGGACCAAAACCAAACCTCCTTGTTTCTATCATAATACTTTCAAGGTGGCTCTGGGAAGGTACAGAGGAGAATGCTACTAGATCAACAAAGTCTGCAAGTTCCTCACTCCATATAGAAATGTTACTATAAATCAGAGGAGAGGTGAGAATGGAGGAAGAGATTGTCTTCACTGTTGTCCCAAGCTTTCAACTGTAATTTATTAAATAAAGCTGTGCAGTGCATAAGCATTTAAGAAAACTGCACATTCACTTAAGATCATGATCTGTCTTTTCACAATTCAACCATTTTTTACCCTAACAGGAGTAATGGGAAGAAGAAGTTTAAAATATTTTAAAAAAAAAGTGCATAGAGTATCAAATAAACACCAGCTCATATCTCTCAGCCACAGCTTCTGAGAGAGATGTTCTTCTGTTAATACAGCTGTGAGATCTACAGCCTGCTTTGGAAAAGGAAAATGTGCTGTATGTGATGAGTTTGCAAAATGTCCACTCTAGAAGTTACAAAAATATTACTTCATTGAATTACTGAAGATTTCCCAAGAGCAATGACTAAATTAATTAAAAATTAACAGTTAATTTAAAATTAATTTCATGGACAATTAGCTCCAATGTTGCTGACCAAATCAGACTGACTATATAGTTCTACTTTTGCTGGAAAGAAGGTAAAGAAGTTGCAATTTCCCTTGCTACATCACAGTTTGCAAAAATTACTCACTTCATGCTATGACTGGAAGACATATTATTACTGGCAGCATATGGTACAGAACTCACTCCATGAATCTCATTCTAGCTTGTGAATCTTTTTTCCTCACTTACAGTGGAAACTGCTTCTGCTTTGTCAAAAGTCTTCCATTGCTTGAAGATATTAATATATTTATTTCACCCTCTACTTAGATATTCTTAGAATATCTAGAGGTCAGTGAAATAAACCTCTCATCATCCTGTAAGGTGGGTAAGTATTGCTAATTCCTAAGAAATAGCTGATCTTCTGCAAGAAGTACAGAACATGAAAATTTGGACTGGCTTACATTCCTGGCTGATGTTAAAGGTTTGCTCTTATAGGTCAAGCATGCATAACCTTATGCAAAGTATAATGATGATATTGGCATTTATCTGGCATGCTTACTTTACTCAGCAGTGGTGAGGTCATGCATGAGTTAGGTAAAATGTAGAAAATTAATATCAATAAATCCTTTAAGCTACATTCTCTTGCCTGACATTTTGGGTGGGGAGAAAGGAAGGGTTAAATATTACATGGCCAAAAATAAAATAAAATAAAATAAAATAAAATAAAATAAAATAAAGCTCATTCTTTTTACTTTAGAGACTAACAGAGCCCCTATGAAGCCAAAATGTTCTACTTCCCCTACTTCTAATTGTACAAGTCTCCATGGAATAGAAAGCTGTTGCCTCATATCCAGACAGTTGCCAATGTCCTCTCCATGTAGACACTGCTGAGTGCCTGCTATAATGGACCTATCAAAACTAGAAGCAAGAGGTGTGTTTGGACAGATATATATATATATATATATATATATTCTCAATCAACATAAATCTACCTATGCTTCAGAGATTTTTTTTTAGAATTTTGCTTCAAGGGCTGTTTTGTACTGGGACAGAGGAAAAAAGGAAGCCAGAAGAGTTTTATTCCACATATAAAGGGATGAATAAGTCATCCCAGAGAAGATATTGACAGGCAGTTTGTTGTTGAGACTGTCCAAGGAGTCGGTGAAAGGCTGTTTGCCTGAATGGATAGATGTGTTTGGATTACTTAGACAAATAGGGTCTGATTTACGTGTATATTGGTTTAGATACCTTATTCTTCTTAAATGAAATAATGAAAGTGATGGCACAAATGTGTGGCTTTATTTCAGCTCCTTCTGGAATGTATCATCTGAAAGAGTGATCTCACATTTAAAGTTGTCACTGCCAAGATGGATTGACAGCAAGTCTAGCTAAAGGAAAGACATGACAATAACAGAAAGGTCTTCTCGAGCTATTCCATGTCAGTGTCCTTCATCTAGAAGATTCAATTTTCCTTTATCTAACACCTAATTTGGGATATGCTAAAATAACTCAGTAGCAGCCTGCTCCATTTCCCCATGAAATAAATTGAAGGACTCCCACGGAGCTGATCCTATTACAGCATGCCCTACAAGGAGAATTCCTCTCTTTGACATTACTAATGAGTGATATATTGAAGTTATTTTTAACATCAGAATTTTGGATTTTCCTTCAGTTTCTTCAGGAAAATATTTGGGATTTTTTTGCACTCTTCCCATAAATGCACAAAGGAAGATAACTCATTTCAGACAGCAAGAATTTTATCAATACAAATATTCTTTTTCCTGTTGACCGTACAAATAAATGATAAACACATGTTATTTCCTGCAGAAGTTCAGCACTACACTACTAAGCAGGGTACAGGTAATCACTCCCTGGTCACTGACCTGTTTATATGTTAGGTTTAGAAACACTGCCAGAATTAATTGCAGTTTCAGCAGCTGGTGTTACCTGCAGGTTTATGCTAGGTTTTTTTGTTTTGTTTTGGCTTGGTTTGATTTGATTTTTTTTTTGGGGGGGGGGGGGGGGGGGGGAGGGAGGTGGAAGGGGGGAGGAGAGGGTTGTTATAGTATTCGTAGGGAGGTGAGGATACAGTCTTGACCAAAAAATATGAAAGTTGCAGTTTTTCTCCCGATACCAATACACAGTATCACATTTTTGGTCTTGTAAGTGCTCCCATATGCTACAGAAATAATTAAATTTTTATTGACTTTCTGGCCTGGCTCCTAAAGAAGAATATCCTTCAGATGCTACACATCTGATAGGTTTGAAGTGAAGGGAAGTTTCTTTTCATGGAAAAATATGCACATGGTAGGACAAAGGCAATCTTCTGAGTCTTTAGATGCAGTTGGCCACCATAAGATAGGAGAAAGGAGTAAGGCTCCTTTTTTTAAAAGAGCAGGTTGTCAAACTGGTAGTCTCACATATATTTTCTTCTACCTTGTGATTAGGTTCAGAGCAACAGGATCAGTTTTTCACAAAAACAATAAAAAATGGATTTGATCCGTCATCATCTACAAGAATCAGATATACTCATAAATTGAAATAATGTGGATGAAAGCAGTGTTCTGTTTTCCCCTCCACATTAAACCTAAACACATGTAACAAATTCTTACTTTTCTCTCTCTTTCTTCCTTTCTTCCTTTCTTCCTTTCTTCCTTTCTTTCTTTCTTTCTTTCTTTCTTTCTTTCTTTTCTTTCTTTCTTTCTTTCTTTCTTTCTTTCTTTCTTTCTTTCTTTCTTTCTTTCTTTCTTTCTTTCTTTCTTTCTTTTTCTTTCTTTCTTTCTTTCTTTCTTTCTTTCTTTCTTTCTTTCTTTCTTTCTTTCTTTCTTTCTTTCTTTCTTTCTTTCTTTTCCTTTCTTTCTCTTTCCTTCCTTCTTTCCTTCCTCCCTCCCTTCCTTCCTTCTTTCCTTCCTTCCTTCCTTTTCTCTCTCCCTCTTTTCCCCTCTTTCTTTCTCTCTCTCTTTCTTTTTTTTTTTTTTTTTCTTAATTTCGTATGGCATAACTCCATCAAAACATTACAGAATCTTAGAAATTTTTCTTTACTGGATAATATTGACATTCCATAGAGGAAGTGATTAGATTTCAGTTAGCTGCTGTTGCAATGCTAACTCTAACGTGTTGAAATTCTGCTCCGTACACAGTACCAGCCAAACTCAATATTGCTTGTTTTTGCTGATGCATTCAAGTTGGGAGGAACGCTACTTCAATTTCAGATAGAAATCTCTCTATGTTTCCTAGTGAGATCAAGCATCAGAGTCCACCTGCCAAGAAGTGCTAGGAAGAACTCACCACATAGTGAATTTTGATCTATTTTTGTTTTTATTTCCTGCTGTTCATGAGAACTAGGAAGGCAGATCAGGCTCCACCATCCATCGAGAGATGTGCATTTGCAAGACTTCCACTACTTCTTGGAGAGCACCCATCCCCTTGCAGTTGCTAGCCAAATCTTTTGTTCTCTGTGGGCCGTTGGTAATTTATTTGTGACTCATCTCTGGCAAGGGAATCCCAAGCCTTTTAGAATAGCCTGGGAGCATTCACAGTGATTGATGTGTCAGAAGATGAGTGTACCCCTGTTTTCCTGTCTCAATTTTTCAGTCTGTAGTTGCTCTCTGTCCAGAGAAATCCTGAATAGCCTTGTAGTAACAATCTCTTGTGGAGACCCAGCTGGCCAAATGACAGATGGAACAGAGAATGGTTGACAACCTGACTGAAGTGCAACTTAAGTCACTCTCAAGGAAAGGTTTGGAGTAAGAAGTGGTGTAATGCATTTCTCCAGATGGGCAGGATGGGATTAGTGTTGCCTGTCAGTGAACAGCCAGGATGCTGGAAGGAAGGAGAAATCATTGTAGAAACCATTTGAACCAATGGCAAGTCTTGTAAAAAGATTTCTTACCGGGCTTGCAGCCCATCCTATTACCCCAGAGCAGCTGCTTTAAAGAGCAGGCATAAACTCACCCTGGCTATTGCAAGCATGTTTTCTTCAAGGTGAAATATTTGGCGTCTGTAAGTATCAGAAAGGACCCTTTTGACATAAATCATGCCGAAAATCACTCAAATCTGACAAGTGCCTTGAGACCACTTACAGGTTCACCCCTAAATTCCAATATCAAAGAGCAGCCTCTCAAGCTGTAAACTCCTCTAATACATCAAGTCTGACATAGGAAGAAGATTGGGGCCACTGAATGGAGGGACTTTCTGCCTTCCAAGGATGCACAGATGCATCTGGCACATTGAGCTTCAGGAACTCCCTGATTCCAGTGCTCTGCACCAGGAGCAAAAGAGCTTTGCCTTCACTCGGCTGAAAATTCATATCTCCTTCACCCTTTACCTTCCTCCTATCACTGCCGGGTTCATAGCAACAGAGCCAACTGCTGGCATAGCCAGCTCCTGGGCATGAATCTCTGCCTCTGCCAGAAGGGCTGTCCAGTGTATCAGACATATCATTCTTTTTTCTTGAGGATAAGGGAAATAATGATTGTCACTATTGCCTTAGCACACAGCATTTTTTCTCTGATCAGAAAGCAAAAGGCTGTGGCACCTCTGCCCTTCGGATAGTCACCAGTGGTCATGAACTCCCCCCATATATTTTTTTCTCCTGCTGAAATGCCTCCATAAATAAAACCAGCCTCCATAAAACAGCAGGGAAAATCCACTCCCAGCGAGACTCCTCGATGGCAATGGGAGCATAAGACTGAGTCCGAAAGGTGGGGACAGGCAGCTTCCCCCCCACTTGCTCACGCAGACAACTGTCTCTGAGCCGCTTGCTTCTCCTGGTGATTTATGAAGCCCTTTGATCAGAAGCGAGTTTTAATTGCCTGAACTGCAGAATCTGACACGTGCTTCATCAAGTCAAAAACGGAGACTCTTCCCCACGCCCTCCACTTCTCCTCCTTGGATTCACTCCCGGCAGGATTTTAGGAACCCACCCAATCCCTAAACCCGTCTTTCATGATAACTGCTTGAAAATGACAGAAAAAGATGGAGGGGGGGGGGGGGGGGGGGGGGGGGGAGAAAAGGGAAAAAAGAAAGACATTCCTTCTCCTCCCCTCTCCCCCTCCCCCCCCCCCCAAAAAAAAAATCCATTTCATTGCCCAAAGTGCCCGTCGTGTTCCCAGGCCGTCCTCCCCCAGATCTCACGAAGCAGCGGAGGTCAGCGGGTGCCTCCTGCTGCGGCCCCCGGGGAGCGCTCCTGTGGGGAGGAACGGACCCCCCCCGGGATGCCTCTGCCGCCGGAGACGGGTGCCCCGCGGGGAGCGGGCTGCGCGCACAGGGCCCGGCCGGCGCGAGGGGATCGCGTTACTGCCAGGCAGGCAGGCAGGAGGAAAGCGAGCGTCAGGCACTGTCAGGTATTAATAGGACTATTTTTCCCCATTAAATGTGTGCCTTTGAGCAAAAGGGTTGCTTTCATGTTCTCCCCCTCTAATACTCCGGCAGAACTCCTAAAACGCAGGAATTTTCAAAATCAAAGACATAATCGTTGTCCTTCTGTCCGTTTCCCCCTCTCTGCCACACACGCTACGCCCCAAACCGCTGTATCTGTCATTATCCCTAGTGCAGATGCCTGTTTGAATTCTTGATTCAAGCCGGAGGACATTTAATAGCTGACTGGATTAAATATTGCAGACTGCAGCCCAGAATCTCTTTGAAAATACAGGTCGAGGACTATGCCTAAATTCGCTGGATGAAAACTGATCTATGATATATGTTTTAAGTTCAGATCTGAGGACGGAGGGGAAGGGGGAAGGGAGTCTGTTCTGGATCTGGTTTATATTGCGAAAACCTTGAAGTTGAAAGGTGTTCCAAGATGCTTGGAGAGAGGGAAAGAGAGAGAAAGTGAGAGGGTGAAAAAGAGATGAGGGAGGAGAGAGAAAGAGAGACAGATGGAAAGAAAAGGGTAAGGGATAGAGAAAGAAAGAGGGAAAAGGAAAAAGAGAGAAAGAGAGAGAGAGAAAGAAACAGAAAGAGAGAGGGAGAGATAAAGGGAGAGAGACAGAGAGAAAGGAAAGAAAGAAAGAGAGAGAGAGAGAGAGAGAAAGAGAGAAAGAGAAAGAAAGAAAGAAAGAAAGAAAGAAAGAAAGAAAGAAAGAAAGAAAGAAAGAAAGAAAGAAAGAAAGAAAGAAAGAAAGAAAGAAAGAAAGAGAAAGAAAGAAAAACAAAGAGAGAGAAAGAATGAAAGAGAGAAAGAAAGAAAAGAAAAAGAAGGAAAGAGAGAGAAAGAAAGAGAGAAAGAAGAGAAAAATTAATTAGCTAGTCTTTCTACGGGGGAAATGGATATATTTTCCATCACAAGTAATCAAATATGAAGCACAGCAAAACACTTTGAAAGTGCTGAGGTTTCGTGAAGGAATTAGCCGCCTGTTTGAAATTAGCACTAATTTGGCTCCTATATCAACAGCCCCTTCTGTAGACAGCATCTCACTCCATCACTAAACATGTTTGATTGCTGCAGGGTTCAGAAGGCAGTGTGCGTGCATGTCCGTGTGTGTGGACCACGTCCACTTTCACACGCGAACAACAGCCGTGCTCCTTTTCAAAACCTGGGGCAAATGTAAAAGGCGTTCTCTCCTATTTTTCTACGTAACATTAAAGATCACCAACTAAATCGGCTCTTGCTGAAAACTGTGCTATCAGCGGCATGTCCTGAGAACATCAATTTCAGAATCGATTGGTAAGAAAGTAAAAAGAAGACTTCGCTGTGGGTCTTTTATTAAAAAAAAAAAAAAAAAAATCGAATTTGCATTCACTTTAAATATTCTTACAGGATCATGAGTTTGGTACTCAAAGTGAATAAATCCAGATTAAGGCTCTCCATTGATTTTCAGACTGATGGGGAGCACCTCAGTCTAATTATCTGCATGATGTACGCCCGCATTGCCACTATCAAAACTCAGCGCACAGGGGCAACCCTTCTACCTTTTAAAGCGCTTGCTTTAAAAGGAGAATAAAGGCTGAATTCACTTCTGTCTGGAAAAGCTCGGTGAGAACTTTTGTTCCATCACCGTTCAGAGTTAACGTATGACAACCTAACGAGGCACCCACTTGCAATAAATAGGTTTGCAGGAATAAGCAAGGCGTATTCACAGCACATCGAAATTGCTTGTAAGTCAATAGTGCGGCGCACGGGCAGGTGTCCGCAGAGCTCCGAGTGCCTCCCGTCTCCCCCAGCGGACCCTTCTCTTGCGGACCTGCGCTGGTGGGCTCGCGGGGGGACACCTCCGCCCCGCTACCTGCCGGCGTGCAGCGGGACTGATAGCACGGGCACCGGGATGGAACTCGAGACATCGTTTTAAAATGAAAATGCCGCAAGACCTTCCGGAAAATAGTAATAACCGTACTTAAATATATATGGAAGCCACTCAGGGATGGAGAGCTTGCAGCTAGCGAAGGACTGAGCTTGCTCTCCTGAAAACCTGCGTCCACCCGGCTGAGCACCGCCCTTCATTTCCTGGAGAGCCGCTGCGCTGCCGCTGCCGCAGTCCGCACTGCCCCGCTTCTGGCGGCGGCGCGGGGCCGAAGCACGGGCAGAGCCGGGCGGCCCTGGGGCTCGGGGCTGGCAGAGCGGCGCTGCCTCGCTCCTCCTGGCAGGCTGAGCGCACCTTCAAACAGAAGGCAATTGATTAGTCTCAGCTTCTCCTCCCAGCAGAGATCCGATACTTTGCTAGGGATCAAACGGACGCGAGACTAAAGGAGGGGGTCGATGGGCAGGAAAGAATAAAGAGGAAAAATAATAAGAAAAAGGAGAGAGAAAAGAAAAGAGAGGGAAAGATGGGGAGAGGGAGAAAGGAAGGGAGAAAGAGTGAGAAAGAAAGAGAGAAAGAAAGAAAAAGAGAAAAAGAAAGTGAATAAAAGAGAGAAGGAGAAAGAGAAAAAGAAAAAAAGGGGAAGAAAGGGAGGGAGGGAATGAGAGAGGGAGGGAGGGAGGGAGGGAGGGAGGGAGGGAGGGAAGGGAGGAAGGAAGGAAGGAAGGAAGGAAGGAAGGAAGGAAGGAAGGAAGGAAGGAAGGAAGGAAGGAAGGAAGGAAGGAAGGAAGGAAGGAAGGAAGGAAGGAAGGAAGGAAGGAAGGAAGGAAGGAAGGAAGGAAGGAAAGAGTTTGACTCGGTGCACTGGAAGAATGTACATTTGGACTGAATATCTGCGTTTTCTTTCCAACGAGCGTACAATTTAAAAGGAATATATGCATAAATACACACACGAATAAAATGGCATGAAAGATATACACTTGATTTTCCGAGAGCCGTTCTCTGCCCATATTTACAAGGCGGGGCTCCTTTTGCAAGTTGTACATCTGTTCCCTTCACGTGACGTTCTCACAAAGCTCCAACATCTGGTCAAAATAAACCTCCTTCAGGTACCTGCTTAACTTTTCACATGTCAAAATCCCTTCCCCTTCGAAGATCCCCTTTCCCCCACGGCCGCACTGTGCGGATCGCTCCTTTCTTGACTGCTCGGTTAATGACCCTGCCTCATCCATCCCGAACAGAACAAAGCCGCCCTAAACATGAGGGGGCGACCCCGGCCCTTCCCGTCGCATCCGTCCCCGCCGCCCCTCGCTCCAGGTCTCCCCGCTTTAGGAGCGCCCAGAGGGTCCAGTCCCAGCGCAACACTGCGCGTGGGGATTCTCTGTGCGGCAGCGAGAAGGATGGCAGCATCCCCCGTAGCCCACAGTGTTGCTCCAACATTGGCAAAGCCAGATAATGAGTGCTTCATTATTCAAACCCGATTCCGTTATTTTTTTCTCCTATTGTTAACTGCTGTTATCATCAGGGTGCTGTCGATTTCCGCGCTGTTCGTCAGGATAATTTGAGAGAGAAACGCGTCCGCTCACGGCACAGGAGAATTTTCACGAAGTCGCTGCAAATGTAATGGGACATCTTTTTGAAAGCAGTGAGGAAGTGTCGCTCCCCACGAGAGCCCAGCCTCACTGAGGGGGTTCGGCACTGCTAAGCGGGCAGAGACCGAGACTTGCGCGGCTGGACGCACAGCTTTCCCCCCCTCTTTGAATGTTTGGTTTTGTTTTGCGTTTTGCTTCGGGTTTTCAGACGGGTGCTATTATCACCGTTATGTTTCCACTGCTTTATTGTTCCCGTTCCGTAAAACCCGCAATCTCGGACGCTGTTCTGTATACGCGGCCTCTTGGTTGCTTTTAAAAAAAGAAAAGGGGACTTTCGTACCCATGATTGTAACCTGCTCCACCTTCCAGTGACCTGCCAAATGCTCCTGCGTATTTTATAGACATCTGGGAATTCCATACATGCCTTAAACTCCAATTACACACCTTCTTCAAAGGACACGTGCTTTGATTTGCCAGGAACATTATGTGGGCTGAAGCCGAGAGAAGCTGGTGCACGAGTTAATGCGAAATACATCCTGTGCCATGTTTACTGCGGGCAGCTAACGCTGTGCGGCAAATAAAACGAGTCCTGGTGGGACGTGGGTGCGGGAGCCTCTTTTTTTCCCCTCAGCCACCCGCAACCCGCTGCGGGGTGGGTTTCCACTCCCACTACCCCAAGACGCCTGTCGATGGCGGAGCGCTCCTCTCCCCGCCGGGGCAGGTGAGGGCCGCGCCGTAGGAGCTGCGAGCTGCGCCGGGCTCTGGGGGGGTGGGCGTGCAGGGAACGGAGCCCCTTCCCCACTCCGCAGCCCCTTCCCACCCCTCTCCAGAGCTCCGGGACCCAGCGGTAGCTCTCGGCGAGCGGCAGGTGCCGGCGCTGCCGGAGCCGCAGGTGAGCCCTTCTCCCCCCTGAGCTTTCCGCGGCGTTTCCGTGATTTTTGTACCCTCCTCTCAACCCCCCACCCCGACCGCGCGTTTGTTTGTTTTGCTTAAAATTACAGATGCAGGGAAAACCGCCTGACATCATGGGAGCGGGACAAGCGTGCGCTTTGAAGGGCTCCTGGGCAGGACTTCAAGTGAAATCATACGCCTGGGAGGAACCCGATACCGGCCTGGAGAAAGCAGCGGGGCGGCCCCTGCCAAACCGAGGAATGCGCGAGGCCCGCGGCCGGCGCCCCCCGCCCCGCAGGAGGCGCAGCTCCGGGCCCCTCTCCCCGCTCCGCTCCGCTCCCAGCGCTCCGACACCGCCGGCGCGGCCGGGCCGGGGCGGTGAGCGGGGAGTGATGGGCCCGGAGCTCCGATCCGCTCCGCTCGGGTTCGCGCTTATGCGAGCAAGCGGGACGTAGCGGTGCCTCGGAGAGAGAAGCAAAATCAATCAGGACTTCCAAAGTTAATTTGCTGATTGCGAGAGTGTTTAAAATTCCCAGAAGACGAATTAATATCCATCCATATATTTTTTCCCCCTTTGACTAAGCCTGACTCTGACTTAATCACTTTTGGCTCTAGCTCTAGGAGCGCCAGGCCTAGGCAATCCCCAGCTCCAAACCAGGAAAGGTCGCATTTGTGTTTTTCAATCGGGATTATCTCCTTTTAGTGAAGCGGAGGTGGCGTTCAGCAGCAGGGAGAGAGCGGCGGGAGCCCGCGGTGAGGCGGAGGTCCCCAGGGCCGCGTGGGCCCCGCGGACAGCAGTGGGGGATTTTCTCACCCGCTACGCGCTGTTTGCGACGGAGTCAGTCCGGTTGGAGTTCACAAGCGGAGTTGCTCCGGATAGCTCGGCCCGTTTCTCAGGGTTAGCAGAGCGTGGCTCACGGCTTTGTAAACGCGTCGGGATCCTCGCCCGTATCCCGCAGGTAACCACGCGCGCAAAACGCAACGAGCATCCCTTCTCCCCGTTGTATTTCCCAACCTGCTTCATCCTAAACGAGCCACTCTTCCTAAAGGAGCCCTTTCCCTCCTTTGTGATTCTGTCCCGTAAAGAACGCTTGACCCCCCCCCTCCCTTCCTCCCCGTTCACGTCCCCCAGCCCCGCTTCCCCTCCGCTCCCGTAGCCGCCCGTTACCTCCCGGCGGCGGCCCGCAGCGGGACGAGGATTCCGGCGAGGTGCGGAGAGGGGAGCAGAGGGGCCGCGGGGGGAGGCAGTGCCCCCCGGGAACTCACAGCGGGGCCGCGACCACCGCGGTCCCCATTCAATTTCCACGTCCTCGCTAATCCAGCAGTACAAACAAGCGCTGCGGGCTCTCTACTGTAAACATTGCTCACTGGCCTAAAATATGCACGATATTAAATTCATAAGACTGTTATGTCAGCAGCAGAAGGTAATATGGGGATATGGAAACAAAAACATTCAGGCAATAAAGTCAACTGAACCTGGGCTATGCAAACAGGCTCTGCTTTGAACAAACGCCCCATCCTCCTTGCCGTGGACACCGACTGAGTCCCGGCTGCCCGACCCCGGCTCCGCGGGGGGCTCTGCGCGGCTCCCGGGCGGCACTGCGCACCCGCGCAGCCTCCGCGGAGGGGCAGAAAAGGGGATCGGGGAGCCGGGAAATGAGCGAGGGACAGCAGATGAGGAATCGGCTGCGGATGTTAAGGGCTGGGGGTGGTTTTCTCTTGGTATTTTTTGCTGCTGTTTGAGCATCTTCCCCTTTTCACCTTCCTCCTGAGCCCTCAGGTCTGGAGATTTCCTCTCTCTTACACTGGGGTCTCGCCGCTCCCTACGTGTAGAAGAGAAGAGGGCGGGTTAGCGCATCCCCGTGCGTTGCACAGCGAGAACGTGATCGCCGCTCTATATATTATATGGAAGACCCTAGAGAGCAAGAGCAGTCAGACATCACTTCCACCGGAAAACCCCACTCGCTGGGCACTTCCCTATTGCAAACTCACTTTCTCTTTGCCTGCGAATGGACGGATCCCTGCTTAAAACCCATAGCTCTTGCTAAAGGATGTGGGCAAAGCCGCGTGGGGATGGGCTCCTGCCTCCCACCTGGGGCACGGACAGGGAGGAGGGAGCCCACCGTGCCCCAAAGCCTCGGTGCGGAATAATAAAGCTGTACCAATAAATAAAGCGCCTGTGTCTGTCAGTAGCCGGTTTATTTTCGTTTTTCGCCTGGTTTGTTTATACTGTGGCCCCTCTCTCTTGGGTGCCTTTAAGCCCAACAAGCGGGTGTTTATCTCCAGCTCCCAGCCGGAGTTCTCAGAGAGACCAAACCTGAAGGTTGTTAAAATTTCAATCATATTTCTTTATTGCAGAAAAATAATATACAATGATATTTACAAAACAATCATAAAAATAGGAATGCATTTAGACACCGGATCTATTTGCATTTTAACATGGGTCATCAATAAATAAATAAAATGTTTATTTTTTTTTTTCTCAGAGGAAAAATAATAATAATAATAAAAAAAAAAGTTAGGAACCGGGTATATAACAGCTCGAGCCCAGCTTATTCCCCCCTAAAAAAGAAAAATGTTTTCATCTCTACAGGGATACTTTGGTTGGGTGCTTTGCTTTCATTCAAGAACGAAGTCCACAGTAACGTACTTCCTCTCCTCAGTGGCTCATAGGCACGACCTCTTGGGAATGCATGCATTTAAAAGCCAAAACGACAGCAACAACCAAAAAAAAAAAAAAAAACCAAAAAAACTAAAAACAGGCAAATTCGGAAAAAAAAATAGATTCCAACATTCTTCGTCAAAATTAAAATAAAAAATATTTAAAAAAAAACATTGGAACGTTTCAGACTTCGATCAGAATGCAGAGATGTGCGGATTGTACCGACGCCCACCGGATAGGCACTGTCCAAGAAGCCCTCGGCTCTTTCTCTTTCCTTAAGTGCTCCCCACGCCCTGCTTTCATTTTGGATGCTGCTCTTTTAATTTCCAAGAAATCCTTGGCACATTTTTTTTTTTTTTTAAGACAAGAACAACAACAACACAACACGGTATCCAACTTCAGAGTCTCTAGATTGTCCATTTTTTCTCCTTCTGTGGGAAAATGTTATCTGCAAAAACCCAGAGAGGGCGGAAAACTCGTTACTGACAATGAAAGGTACACGCAGAGCCCTCTACACCTCTCTGTCTCCGCAAACACCCGCACGGTGCGCGCCTAAAGGGTGAGAGCCGAGTGCCCGTGCTGTGCCCGTGCTACGCCCGCGGTGCGGCGGCTCCGGGACGCCCCACGTCCGCTGAGGCTGCGGGGAACGCTCCGTGGGCCCCGCGTGGGTCTTCGCCCGAACGCTCGCGGCCGAGAGCCGCCCGCAGCCCCGCAGCGCAGCGCTCAGGCCGCACCCGCCCCGCGTCCCCGCCCGCAGCCCACCCACCCCCGCGGCAGCGCCCCGCCGCGCGTGGGACCTCCACATGAGGTGGCAGCCCCGCGCAGCGGCCTCGTTCTCCCCGCTGCAGGCCGGGCCCCTCGGGACTCGCAGGCCCCCTCCTCCTCCCCCCCGGCACGCCGACTCACGACGCGGCCCCCGCACCTCTCTCCGCCACTCTGGGGGTCCCCGCCTTACCTAGGGCTCTTGCCGGGGGGATGCGTGGGGGGGAACGCCGCCTGCTAGTGGGATGCGGACATGGACCAGGCGCCCTCCATTCTCCACACCGAGAAGGCGTAGCTGAGCCGCTCGTGGGCCACATAGCTGCAGCTTGCCATCTTGGAGTCCAGCTCGTCGCTCTGTAAGACCTGGTAGAGGAAGTCGATGTACCTGGCCGCCAGCTTGAGGGTCTGGATCTTGCTCAGCTTGTCCGAGGGCAGCGTGGGGATGATCTTCCGCAGCGCGGCGAAAGCTTCGTTCAGGGACTGCGTGCGCTGCCGCTCCCGCACGTTGGCCATGACCCGCTGGGTCTGCAGCTCCTCGTAGGACTGCGGGCTGCCGCCGCCGCTGCTGCTGCCGCCGCCGCCGCCGCCTCCCGCGCCCGCCCCGCACTTCTTGCCCCGCTTGCCTTGAGCCGGGCTGCAGGGCTCGTCCGCGGCCCCGACGGCGCCCCCGGCGCTGCGCCGGCTGGAGCGGCGCTTGCGGCCCCCCCTCTTGGCGCTGGGCAGCTGCTGCCGGTCCGGCTCCTCTTCGCTGTTGCTCAAGCTGTCGTCGGCGGGGGAGACTGGAGAGTTTGACTCGTCCTGCTGCATCATCTCTGGGGGGAGATGCGAGAAGCGGGCCGGGAGGGGGGGGAGGGCAGGGAGAAGAGGGGGGCACCTAACCCGCCAGCTCCCCCTTGAGCGGCTGCTTCGCTGGCCTGCGAGGAGAAGGAGGAGGAGGGAGGGAGGGAGGGAGGACCTCACTTTGGGGGGAGGGGGGATGGCATCAGGATCCAAGAGGAGGAAAAAAAAAAACGCCGAGCAAAAAAAAAATAAAAAAAAATAATAAAAATCCCTCCCGATCCCTCCTTGGAGCCCCTTCGAGGTGTCTGGGATTGGGAGAAAGTTGAAGACTTGGAGGTTCTTATAGCTCCTGCTGGCGGAAAGTTTGGGGGCAGCAGTGTCATTGGCCTGACGTGGAGAGGAGGGACTTTTGCTGAGTTTTATAGGAAAGTTTCCGCTTCCCCCCCTCCACGCCCTCCCCCGATTATTTTTTTCAAGCCATTCACAAGTGATTCGGTCTCCCCCCCAACGGCACACACACACCCCTATCCCAGCCCCTTTCTCCGCTCCCCTCTCCGCGCTTTCTCCCTCAGACTCCCTCGGTTCTCTCACTGCTGTGGGGTGCTGCTGGGGGCCGGGGAGGTGGCGGGGTGCCCGGTGTGGGGAGGCGGAAGGGGCCGAAAGCCGCTCGGTGTGCACCGCACCCAGGGGGCTGCCCCGCAGCACCGGGGCGCTGCTCCAAAATCTCGGACGTTCCCCGCTGCAGCGGGCACGGCTCTCTGCGAGAGTGGGAGGAAGGGGAAAGTCCTCGCGGGGGAGCATCCAGGCACATCCTGGTTGTGTCCCGCTCCCGTCTCCGACCCCCCTCAGAGTCCGGCTTGCTGAGGCGGCCGCACATTTCTGGACCGGGAAGAGGAAAAGGGACAGCCCCGTCCTGTCAGACTGAAGGACTGCTCTCGGAGAAAGCCGTATACAGGGCTGGAAGCGGCGGGGGAGCTCAGTACTGGTTTCGGACACAGGCGTTAGTGCCTGCGTTTATCTTAGGAGGACTCCGGGCGCGATCCGCATCCTTCCAGCCTAGTCTGGCACTGCGGTGATGGAACCCTTTGCCAGCTTTCTGCACCCCCTGACCGCACGTTTCAGTTTGCCCTCCTCGAAGGCACCCGAGTCCGTTCCTGGGAAGCGAGTGTATTTATTTTGACTCATATTAGTAGGCAAAGAAATTTCTCCCCATCCCCCGCCTTTGTGCCTCCGTCCCGACTCATCCACCGAGCAGGTGGTGTGTCTTTCTAACAACAGCTCAGATTCGAGCGGGGAAAGTGTACAAGAGAAAGGCAGAATCTGCCAGCCAGGAGTAGCCAGGGCCGTGCACCGCTGGTACTCGCTGTGAGGGCACTGCACGGTCGCGCTCAGGGCTGGGGCACCCCAACAGCAGCACCCGGGCAACGCTCCCTGGCAGCGACTGAGGTGGGTGCGTGAAGAGGACTAACTGAGTAATGGGGAATGCTACGGCTGAGGGTGAGGGGGAAATACCAGGTGGGGGAGAAAAAAAAAAGAAAAAAAAGGGGGGAGGGGGGGGGAAGAGAGAGAGAGAGAAAGAAAAAGAGAAGGCTTCTTGCTCGAGGAGAAAAGAGCCGTTTGGTCCCGTTGCCTGCAGGCTCTTTCCCCTCCGGGCAAAGGTCTCTTCCCCTCCCGGGCTCTGCGAGGAGCCAGGACCCCGAGACAGCCGCCGCCGAGGGCACAGCACGGCCCCGGCTCACTGCGGCCCGGCCCGGCCCCACCGCAGCGCTCGGAGCCCCCGGCCGCGGTCAGGAGCTGCCTCGCACTACCCCGCCGGGAAAGCTTGCCCCCACCGGGCTTCCAGCGGGCAGATAGATAAAACAACAGCTTATCCTAACTCTTTTCTATTGGAAGATAGTTAGGAACAGGATGGCAAGAAACAGGAGGACACACCGAGTGAGGAAAGGCACACGAACACGGGAATGGGCACAGTTTCCCCACTGTTCACTTCTCCTTGCTGTGGTTGCTGAGACCAGCAGGCCTCTGCCAGCATCTCAGCACCACAACCCACCCAGAAAATGTTGTGGTTCCCCTTATGTTGGCAGAAGCTGCAGCCCCAAGGTAAGGGTTGCCTCCTTCCACCTTCCCATCACCATAACACCCCTCCTTCCTTCCTTCCTTCCTTCCTTCCTTCCTTCCTTCCTTCCTTCCTTCCTTCCTTCCTTCCTTCCTTCCTTCCTTCCTTCCTTCCTTCCTTCCTTCCTTCCTTCCTTCCTTCCTTCCTTCCTTCCTTCCTTCCTTCCTTCCTTCCTTCCTTCCTTCCTTCCTTCCTTCCTTCCTTCCTTCCTTCCTTCCTTCCTTCCTTCCTTCCTTCCTTCCTTCCTTCCTTCCTTCCTTCCTTCCTTCCTTCCTTCCTCCCTTCCTTCCTCCCTTCCTTCCTCCCTTCCTTCCTCCCTTCCTTCCTCCCTTCCTCCCTTCCTCCCTTCCTCCCTTCCTCCCTTCCTCCCTTCCTCCCTTCCTCCCTTCCTCTCAAACTGCAGCAAAAGCAAGCAGCAGTAGTGGGAAGAATCCACGTGGTGCTACCTGGGACCTGCACGCTGCGTGAGTGATCACTGCATCAACCTGCATCATTTCATTCTAGGTTTTTGTTTTATCTTGGGCTTGTTTGCTGTGAAGCAAAGGAAATTGAGCTCATGCTGCAAACTGTGCTGCATTCAGGGTGACCGCTTCTAAGCTGCCACTGGGAGCACACCCGACTCCTCCAAAAGCTACTAAGGCAGTCCTGCAGGCTGCCCTGCAGCACAGAGTGAAGGATACCTGTCCTGGTCTCTGCTGTGTGGAGGCGTGGTGTGGGTGGGCACTCATCTGACTCCTTGGGCAGCTCTCAGTCCTTCTTCACTCTTTGGAGGCAATAAGCAAAGCTGCAAGCAATCCCAAAGACTTTCCAGGGTATCTTTAGGTCAACATACATCCATTTGTAGGGCCTTTCTGCATCTTAGCCCCAGAAAATACGCGTGTAGCTTCTAGCCCTTCACAGAGTGCCGTCAGGACAGAATAAAATCAGCTATACTGATATCAGTACAGCACAGCTATAATGACCACCCTGGTTGCAGATGGGGGTGTAATGACAAAGCTACATAAATGCCAAGCTCCCAGGAAGATGAACTGAGGGATAACCTCAGCAGACAGACGCAATGATCTGGGCTTTGACTCTCATTGTGGTATCATTCGTGTCTCTGGAAGCAAAATCCACATGAATGATTGTAGGGAGGCACTCGGATGAGTTTCCCCCACCAATATCTTGATCCATGTGTAGGATCATTGGCTGCTGGGACATCCTCAGGCTGGAACACACAGGCCCCACTGCAGCCAGCAAGCCTCCCTGCTTTCAAGGGGAGTGGGCTGCCAGTGTGGCTCTTCCTTTTAAGCTGAAGAATGAATGGAAGCTCTCATTTCATCTGCCTGTTTGTAAGTCAGCAGGAAAAGTTAAGAACTTATGTGAACTATGCTTAAGAACTATGCATGGTGGTTGCACGTACAAAGTTGCCCATCAGTGTGTTATTCTGCATACACATAAATTACAGCCGGGTTGCAGTAGGCTGCTCAGTGTTACCCATATGGCACACACACATGCTGTAATTTAGCTCGGAAAGGCTGTGTGTGGTGGTAATGTACTGAGCTCTCTCACTGGTGAGGATTTCTTGGGATATTCAGCAGTGTAATCGTGGCATTATGTGCGTGCTCAGAGACAGGCTGCATGGCTGAGGATGTACACTTCCAGATGTATCTTTCAGGAGAAATTCAAAGCCGGCTGAAATCAGTTGAAGTTTCCCCACTGATTTCCGTGGACTGAGGTTTTAATTCCTACAGATGCTCGGTGACAGACTTCTTTCCCATTTTCCTCTCTTCCCACTGACTGCACCCGGCTCAGAGCCGCCGGACCCGGGGCCGGGAAGCCCAGCCGGGCTGTGCTGCCGGCGGCCGCCGGAGGGCACGATTCCCCTCCGGGCCGGGCCGGGGGCAGCGCTCGGGGCCGCGGCTGCTCCAGCGGAGCCTCACCGCGGGGAGATGCTGCCCACTCGCTCGGGGCTGGTCGGACACAGACTGCAGAGATGCCGCTTCAGGTAACCCCGAGTGCTGCTTCTCTCCCTCGCTGCGGGGTTGCAGGGCCGGCGCACGGAGCCCCGCGGACATACGGATGCTTCTCACAGGTGTAGTCCCACTCTAAGCTTTGTAAGAACGAAGAGAAAAGTACTCGGGAATCATTCACTGAAGAAGTTTCATCGCCAAAATGACTTCAGTGATTTTTCTTAAGGCATTTCCTTTTCTTTTAAGCTCGGCTTTGCAGTTTCGGTGTAACTGTTCAGTGAAAATCCCCGAAGTCCTACTGGCACAGGGGAAAGTGATAGGAGCCGTTTGCTTACCTTCTCTGTATGGCAGCCCCGTGCTCGCAGCCCCCTCCCGGGGCTGCGCGGGCGGCAGGGAGCGCTGCGCTGTGCCCCGCTCCTCTGTGCTGCGCTCTGCCCCGGCATTGCCTCTGCCCCGTCGGCGAGCGAGCATCATCGTACAGGAGACAGTTGTCCCCACATATCTTTCACATCTTTAATGTATGTAATACTTTATTCAGCTCCAGAAATAATTCATGGCAATGGAAGGAGCGCCTAGAGGTGAGACTGAGCACCTTGGTGGAAGCTGGAGCGTTACCCTCTCCTGCACCACAGAGAAGACCGGTCCTTCCCATCATAGATCAACAGATCTGATGCTGTGGTGGAGCTCTGCACCTCACTGTGGCTCTGGGTATTGTTTATGCGGTTTCATGTCTAAATCTGAAAAGACTGCTTAGTAAAACAAGCTTATCTACACTCCAGGGGATAATAGTTATTTATATTAATAATGGAGTTTATTTGTTATTTGAGCTCCTTTGATTTTTTTAAGTTGTTTTGCTTTTCCATCTCTTCCATCTTTCCTGAACTCTGTTAAACTCTCTCTTTCTTTTTCTTTTGTTTTCTTCCTGCTTCCACACATCACTCAAATCTATATCCACATTCTTTCAGTACACTTGACCCATGGAAGTTCCATGAAACTTCAGGCCTTTTTAGTCACAAACTCTGTTTTTCCATCCAGGGTGGAGGAGAGCTTACCCTGGGCATTGACAATGGATGGACAAGGCACCCTTTCTGTGGGTGGGCTCAGACTCTTTTTGCAGCTCAAGCAAATCAAAACAAAATCCTAGAGTCAGAATTTCAGTATGGAAGCAAGCTCTTCCACTGTTAGTCCTGTCTGCTTCCTGGCTAAGGATTCCCTGTACTCTATATTTAGTGTGGTGTGCTTTAGACTTACAGTTGCTTCTGGAATATCAGGGAAGAAGATGAAGAAAAGGGTCATGTGAGAAACTACTGTGACTCAGAAGACCCCACAGGAATCCACCAGACAGTAATAGGCTCTCCCTTACCTCTGAAACAAACAGCAAGACCTGGTGTGACACAGGGAACAGGCTTGGGAGGTCGTCCTAACATACACATCTGCTCTTCTAGGGAAATGGAAATTATTACTTTTTTGATTGATAGTCTGATCGAATACCAGATCTGGAAGTTGGAACCCATCCACCTCCTCCTCCTCTCTCCCTGAGACCACACAGGACTGAGTGTAACTGTATGGGAGAGGAGAGCCTGGATGGAAATGCTTTTAGAAGTCAGCATTCACTCAATTCTTCCAGATTCTAAGGGCATCCAGCTAGAACTTGAGGGATTCCTGAGAAAACAGGGGTTTATTTTCATCTCTGTCAAATATTTGCTTTCTAAGAAGGCAGCTAGAGTGGAATCAAAGTCTATGTATATCTTTTTAGTGGGAATGTTTTATTTATTTTGTGTTATGAGCTATCTGCTATGATACCTGAAGATCTACTGTGCACCTTAGACGTCATTTACAGCCCCAGTTTTGTATGACTGTTTCTACAAAACAGGGCAAATTTTTGTCAGTGTGCCTTACTTCCTACCTTCATAGGTCCATTGCTTTTAATTACAGACCAAATCATAAAATAGTTCATGCAAAGAAGATGCTCTAGATAATAAATCTTGGTTGCCAAACTTACAGAGAAAATTACCAAGACAGTCAGTAGTTTATTAATATATTAATGTAAATTAGTGTGCACACACTGTTTGTGTGTATGTATGCACGTGCCTATATGTACTCTGACCACCAGAAAAGCATCTGTATTTGTATCTACTCTGTATTGTAAAATACCATACTGCTTCTTCTTCTGCTTCTTCCCTGAAGAATATCTATAGCAAACATATTTTCATGCCAAAGTACACTATCTGACCTTGCAGCACTAAAAATAGTTAACCTCACAAGCAAAGAAATATTAGTTTCTCCTTTTAGAATATTTATGCTTGCATTCATAAGGACTTACTCCAAAACTCTTTGATGTCAAAGGGAGTGTTTCAGTGGACTTTAGATCAAGCCCTAAAATGGGTCAATTAAACTTTAAATAAAATAAAAGTGAAAACAGGTCCAGACTGAGAGCACTGTTGAACAAAAAAGAAATATAGGCTGCATTTGGAGGATAAGGTCTGTAATTGTTCTTCAATATTCAACTGAATTTTTGGATATTTTTAATAATAACAATCTTTTGCTTGAAAATGCAATCTTTTTTCAGTCTTCCAAGCAGATGTATTTTTCTGCATGGCAGATACGTTCTTTAAGTATATTGACTTTGTAAGTGCAAAGATGTTTTATCTCAGTGATATGTATTTGTACCAGACTTTAAACAGTAAGAGGTGCCCTAGATTTTCAGAGTCAGACCAAAAGCTTCATTCCAAAATATTATCCTAACTCTAAAATAAGTCCAGGTTTAGCTCTCAGTCCATTCTGAATCAATTTATGAAGTTTTCTAATGTTCAATACAATGTTATTCTTTGCTGTGACGCACTTTGAAAACAGGCTAATGCAGTTCTTGGTGACAGAAGATGTGATAAATTTAAAAGCAGAGGATGTGCAAGGAATATTGCAAGGGCTTTATTACTTACAAGTGTCATTTACAACTTCAGTATGTAATCTTTTTCTCTACAGTATAGTGCATAGTATTAAGAAGCATACTTTAAAAAGAAGAAGAAGAAGAAGAAGAAGGAAACAAATACAAAAATAAACTACAGCCTCAAAGTTGTTACTGCACTTCTTTCCTTCAGTCATTGTATCCAATGTTTGGGTAGTCTGAATGATGTAAGACTCCAGGAATTTTTTGCTGAATGGGGATTATTAAATGCACAGCAGTAAAATAGTCATCATCCCTTTCAAAGAGATAGAAGTTTGATCAATTGTATTGCAATGGCTTACAGCCATATGTTATCTACAGTGACATTCATGATCTATTTTTGTTATCCCCAAAAGGCCTTAAACCTAGCTATTATCAGCCAGCATGTTAAACTTCTGGTCAGTAGAAATCTGTTAGTGTCTTAGAAAGACATGTAATGTTGTCCTCTGGCCAGATTCCATTATGGGTAACTACAGCTTTATCTATATTCAATGTATGTAATTGAGTGGCTGTGGTACGGCATACTGTCATTTGGCTTAATTTCAATCAACCAAGATAATTCTTCGCATTTTCATCTTGCTGTACGAAGTGAAACAGCTGCCACATTCTTCTTCGTGGGGAAGCATCCCAGAATGGGTTGTCTCTTTTGAGAGGACAACATAGCTTCCAATTTGGCAGGTAATATTTAGCAACACCAAATCCTTCCATTTGTGGTTTCATGTTGTTAGTTCATTGCAGGAACTAATAGACTGGTATAGATGTCAAACTATCTGATTTGTTAGTGTAGCTGGCAGGTTAACTGTCTAAGTCTGCCCACTTCTGCACACTGTGAGCAGTAATTTCCATTAAAAAAAAAAATTAAAAAATCCATGTTTAAAGATTAGATACACCATTGGGAAATTAAGATCTTATTGCTAAATCAGACACACAGTGAAAGCAGGAGGTACTTAATAAATGCTCACATCAAGAGTATGGGGCCAACCCAAAGGCACATAGATAGTGGAGAAGAAGCTAATACAGTCACTCAGCTATCACTATAAAAACAGCTCTTCATGTTTTCAGTGACGTAGTGTAGGTCAGAAGAAAACTATGCTACTATGAAGATAAAGAAGATACATTTTCATTCCTTGTATTTATTAAATGCATTGTACTTTTTCATACCTACCCCTCCTAAGCTGTTCACTGAGGGGAGGAAAACAAACAAACAAACAAAACCCAATTTCCATCACTCATTACTTCCCAGAAGTTGGCAAAATATTATACAACATGAAATCCTTATTATACCTTGCTTAAGAGCATTTGAAAATGGTATGTGAAATCCACAGTAGATTAGATGCTACTGCAAGGGCACCAAAAGCAAAGTAAAAGAATTAGTGACCCATCAGTAACATCCATGGCATGTCAGACGCGTACAGTAACAACACTTCATCTGCAAAACACATGCAGGACAGTAGTGCCATACAGGTAGCAGTAACATTATGCATAGAGTGGGAAGAAACCACAGCAAATATAACTTGTATTTTCCCTAGATTTTGTCTGATCAGCAAATCTCTATGGTGTTGCCAGCAGTTCTACCTATGCAGGGCAAGTATTACCATTCTCCATGAAGACTTCCTGCCATTTGAAAATGTGTCATTGAGTGCTTTCAGCAGAAGAAAGACTTTGGGCAGAAAACCTCCTCTTTTCTCCCCTAAGGTCATTCTGCATCTTTGGGGTTATATTGAGTGTTTGTGTGGTGCAGAAGAATTTCAGAAACCCTCCCAATAAATAATACTAATGACCCGTAGCTTCAGGAGAACTACGATTTGGAAGGGGAAGTCAGGTTGAAAGACATGTCATTATAACATTTCACGTTCTGCACCGTTCTCAGATATGTGGTATGTCTTCTCAGCTTGGAGGCAAAGACCCCTGACCCTATCCTCCAAAATCCTCTCCAGTCAAAGATTTGGCTTACATACTGCATTCATCAAAGGATTTGAACAGTGGGACACTGAAAATTCATGCTTTTACTACTTTCAGAGAATATGAGAATTTTCTATTTTGGGGAAAATGTGTTCGCATATTTAAAATATGACAAATACCATATGCTCACCTCATAGCTTTGGCAGCGCTCATTTCTCTCCATGGGCAGACTTCATGCTGTTAACAACACAAAAGTCTCAGAGTATAATGTGGTTCAGCCTGCAGGTATGGCATTTATGATTTGAGAGGGGATGCTGTAATCTTTGAGTTCCTGGATATGTGGAAAATATAACTGTGATAATTGACTTAAGCTATTGTGAACCCAAGTACAGTTGACAGAATAAAGTAATGGATATCTGCATGTCTCCAAATTTATTACCTTGAGACTGGTAAAGGTGTTTTCAGCAACAAGACTTGAACTGTCTCTTCCATCTCACCAGGGCTTGGTTTCCTATTTCAAGAGCAGTTATCAGTACTTTGGTGAAAGCTCCATTTGCTCATGATTAAAATTTGGGTTCTGTATGTCATGGAGGTGGTACCTGATGAGAACGTAAACTATTCTTTTAATCATATTTGGCAACATTCAAGATATCTGCAAAGAAAAGTTAAACTGGCTCAGATGTAGTATGAAATGAATTCCACGCGTTTTCAAGGTAGGCAGGGTAAGATCTGAGGTAGCATTTCATTTCACAGTCTCTCAATCACCCTTTTATTTAATTAATTAATTTATTTTGTCCATGGCTATTCTTCATCATCCTATAACCCCCCTTGCATCTGGTAGTTCTGCAGAACTATTTGAGTCAAGGATGCATCAGAGTTACTGTAGTTTTCTGGCATATCATTAAAATATGACTGAAAGTTCTTTCTATATATTCACTGAATTCTCTCTTCTTTTTGCTTTATATGTGATATTAAGAACAAAAATGTGGATTACTTAAAAGTGCAAGCACTCTTAAATGTCCCAGATTATATTCCTGAGTCCTAGATCTCTGATTCAGCACAAAGTTATTTAAGAATAATTTTTAAATTATTTCTCTACTCCAAATATTTGCTGCCAACTCAATGAATTAGTTATGTATGTTATTCTAAAAGACTTCATAGGAGCTTAGATGGCCAAGATCAGGTCCAAGAGCACCTTGAAACATCTGAAACACTTCAGTATTTGGATAATTATATACGTTTGGGGCCAACCCACATTTCTCTTTGGAAAGTGTTTCCCCTGCATGGTTGCAGAAAACAGATGGATCATATGATCTTTGCATTTGGAAAGATGGCATAATTCTGGCTGTCAGTTCTGTGAAGGGGGCTGATTTCAGATCCTTGTTAAGAAAATATGCAACTACACAGAGTGATCTCAATGGCAGAATGTGATCACTGGCGCCAGCTTTCATGAAGAATGTAGCACACTTGCAACTTGAAATCTGATGTACTGTGGCTGGATTTAGCTCCATTGGGTTTTGCATTCATTTTTCAAATAAATGTGTTTTAAAGGAGACTTCTTTTATGTGTTTCAAGAGCTCCCTGTTCATGATTAGAAAGTAGAGTAGAGCAGTGGAGAAGTGGAAGATGGATGTGAAGGCCTTTGGGTCTGGTGGAGATGTCAAGGCTTTGTTGGGTATTTCCTTATACTTGTGAAAGTTTCTCTGCATATTCTGTGTTGAAATCTTATACTTCTTATTGCATTATATTTATTAAAGATGAGAGGTCTTTGCAACTGTCATTTTCTCTAGAGACACTACTTGGACCCTTGAGATTCAATATCCCTTCTCACTTTGCTCAGTGACACTCTTGTACCCAGATGTGCAAGCTTGGGAAGAAATCTCAGGGCACTGTGAAATGCACTACAGATTTCCAGAAATATTGGGTGTGTGCAGTTGGAGCATCATAATCATCACTCCCAGCTGAACAGAAAAGGGTTACCATAGCTACAGATCTTCATTTCACTATCAGGGTTCAAAGTAATGGCTGTGGCTTCAGTTCTCAACTTTTAATACCTTTAGTTTCAGCAGCAACCTATGAAAAAACAGGACCTTGTTGTAGCTCATCTTGGTCATACAAAAAGCAAATGATCCCACATGACTGGTTGTTTTGTAAACCCCTCTTTAACCAACCTTTCATCCAGCTGAGAGAGATCATCTACCCCACAGGAGCATGAGATATTCAGGCAGTGAGGACATTTGGTGTGGAATAGTTATTACTGTATCCTTCGTGGTACGTTCACCACTCTTTCTTCTGATAGCAGCATTTCAATGGTAAGAATTTGTTAGAAATGTTGAAGAATTCATAATACGTAAAAAATACTAGGAAAAAAGAAAAAAAAGAAAAATCAACATTTGAACTAACTTCTCCTCCTTGTATCAATTTGTGCATTTATGGTGAAGTTCCTTCTCACACAGATTTCTTCTTTGCATTGTAGAAAATAAAACACACTGCCCTCCCTCGATCCTCTATAAGGCTTGGAGTAAGACAAGATGAAACTGGAAATAACATGGATAATTATTATCTCCTGCAGAAGAGAGACAGTTACATCATCAGAGTCTTTAAGTTTTATTTTTTAAATTACCAGAGAGAAAGGACAAAAGCTTAAATGCGTCTAGCATCTGAGTGTGCTTGACCCCCACGGTTTGATATAAAGCTCCATGTAAAAATAGTGACCGTATCCTTCTGCACTAAATAATTCTATTTTACACCCGTTCAAAACAACTTGGTGCGGCAGGAGATGCTGCCACACTCAGCTATGGTACTGAAAGCCTTGTGAGCAGTGTAAGCCATGCAAAAGCAGTGTAATGTGTACAGAGATTCGATCACATTGCAGTCCTTACAAGTGTGGATTCATGTGGAAATTGACACTACACCACTCAAAAGTAATGATTATAAAATAGCTCCCTTACTTTGTATTCTGTGAAGGAATGGGAATTTCAAGTGTGTAAGGATCATGGAACTGGCTGATTTATAGAATGGTGGATGTAAAATATTTTAGAGGCCTAATATTTAATGTCAACCAGATCAAAAGTTACCTCTGAATCTGGGATATAAAAGGTAAAAGGTTGAATCTGAATTAAATGAAGATAAATTCTTAAATAATACTTGAGCTGCAGTTCTTAAGTGGCAAGATTTTTGGGGCAATGGCAGTTTCATTCAGTTTTTTCATTTTCAATTTTCATTCAGTTCTTTTTTTTTTTTTTTCATTCTGGCTTTACTACTGTGATGGATATTCATTTCAATGTCTGAAGCAAGCTTGCTTTTTCAGAATAAAACTTAAGAAAAATACTCTGAATTGACTATGTTTAGCATTTTTTTTTAGAATAGGCAATAAATTTTACTGTAATACAAAAAGATTGAAATTGATATACCAATTTGCTTTTGTTAACTGTTCTGTTCGATGTATACTAGAAGAAGCAAGGCTGCCATTGTTGCAGATTGGTAGCACATAAAAACAAAAGTTTTAGGAAATTGGAGTTTCAGTATGCACAGCAGTTACATGTTAAGTATTAGTATCTCGGTTACTTTTAATTAAAAGAAAATTCAGAAGGATCAAATTCATTGTAAAGACCAAAGGAGCTGCACAGAAAATCTCTTTGAGGAGAACCACTGATCTGAAGAAGAAGAAAAATAAATCAAAAATCCTTTTCCATCATTTTTGCTTAGAACCCCCACGACTTCAAAAACTAATTTATTTTAAAGTTTGTAGAAGAAAAGAAGTGTTGTTGGAATAAGGCTTCACTCAAGTTTCATTCTGGAGGGAATTTTTGGAGCTGAGTTAGAAACCCTCCACACTCGAGTGTTTATAATGGAAACGCTGACCAATGCGATAATAAACACCAATCACGGGGACTGTAGTAGCTGGTCAGAATGTGGATGCAGGAGTTTGCGGTGCTATCATAATATTTTCTTCTGTTTCCAGCATTAATTTGCTTAAAACTCCTTTCAGCTTGAGCAGATGTAAAGCAAGCTCAGCCTGACTATGGATTGCAAAATCATTTGATTATTTATACTTCTCTTAGAAAGCTTGGAAATGCCTCTCAAACATGGTTTCATCTAGACTTATTCCTTGGTTTACATGTCTGAATGCTAATCGTAACACGATAGCTGAAAGGGAACACAACTGTCTAACAAAAGGCAGCCTTCCGCAGGCAAAAAGAATATAAACAATCCCATCTCGGAAGAGTATCTAAAAACGGGCTATGATCAAACTGCTTTGGGGCTTTAAAAAACCCCTTATTATCTTTTCCCAGAAGTAATTGACACTGTCAGTTTTTGTTCTTGATGCGGTGATAATGGCATGGTGCTTCGGGGAGCCCAAGGGCTGTGATTGGCCCCAGCGTTGGTGGCAACGGTGTCTCTGAGCAAGGGGAAGTCCTCGAAATACAGTGGGTGAAATCCTACCCTTAGTGAAGTCAGCAGTAGCTCTGCATTCACTGCATTAGGGCCAGGATTCCTCTGGCTTCACAAGCCTGACACTCTATTTTTCAACCTGTGATTCCACAGACTATGGGGCATATACTCCGGAGTAAGATGACTCCATTGAGAGAATGGGCCCCACAGTCTTGTTCCTTCAGCGAGGTGGGACTGTGTGCTAGCAAGGAGGCTTTCTGCAGTGTTTCCAAAATGCATTTAAACTCTCAGCAAACTGAGCTTCCAGGACTGAAGGTTGGACTAGATGATCTCAGTGGTCTTTTCCAACGCAAATGGTTCTATGATTCTATGATTTCAATACATCTACATGGGAAGCAGATGGGTCTACATGGCTCCCCACTGCTTCAATGAGTATAATGGTATGCCTCAGACATTCATTCAGGAATAATTACACCAAGAGTCCCATTCTGTTTAATCTTTGCTTGCTTTGGAAAGGCAAAAAGCAAAAAATGAAAGTCCTTCATCAGTTACCCAGCCCCTATAAATCAGTGTGCAACCAAGAGACTCTGAAGCCTGTCACTAACGCAAAATGGCCTGTAGTGTGAACGCACTTTTAAATTCAAACATTACTTTTAGAACTGGTGGCTCAAATAAGAATGTACCACTGTTCTTCATTATTGTATAAAGTATCTGGTTATCTTTTAGAAATAAGTATTCATACTGCAAGGTCCAGATTTTGATTTGTATTTAAAAATATAATGTAACAATTTCTTTTTTGCTTTTCTCTCGTCCTCCACATGAGTATGGCAAAACTTGAACACGTTCCAATGTTTTGTTATTAAACCAAGAAAAGAAAAGCAGCAGTTTTAGAACTATCTGTTACAGACTTGTTTACATTGTGAATCTTCTAATTTAAGGCACTCTGTGCTACAGAGCTCTAATTTTATCCAGCGCAAGAAAAAATACGAAAGGATATATAATCATGCTGAGGAAATTGTGGTGGTGTGGAGATGACAGAGAAGTAGTGTTAAGAAATGAACATTGAACTGCACATTTCATTATCCCTGAACAATTTGCCTTCATCTTTTCTTTTCCTTTTTTTTTTCTTTTTTTTTTTTTTCTTTTTCACTTGATGCAGTCATAACAATAAAATGCACCTGGGTTATGTGAGCAGACACTGATTTTGGAACATTGCTCATTCTTGGTTTATTTTCTCATTTTAATTTTAAAATGAAAAAAAAAAAAACAAATAAAAAAGCCTGACGAAGTGAAACACCTCTGTTTCTAGAGAGGCTCCATCTGCATTTACCGTCCGACTGTCTCTTGGAAAAAAAGCATCCCCACAACCAGAAAACAGACGCAGCGCATGGAGTCAGGGGGGTCAACAAAAACAAGTGGAAGAGGATCCGGAGAAAAAAATTAGAAGAGAAAGAATACTTCATTATCAAAACAGGATATCGTGATGGTAATACTAAAGCGAACGGAAAAAGACGAATCATCACAAGAGCTGACAAAAGCATGAGAAAAGAAATCAAAGAGCTATGAGGGTGGGATTTAAATTCTTCTTTAAAATCCGGAGTAAATCTCAGTGTCTCTGGTATCACGACAATTTCGTGCAGTGGAAGTAAAAGCTGTCCTGGAAGGCAGCAGCCCACTGCCCTACCTGGGCCAGCTGCTGTAAGTCTGCTCCGCGCTGCCCCAGGCTGCGGATTGCTGGTTGCGGGCGGGCGGCTGCAGGAGCGGGGAGGGATCCGGCGAGCCACGCCTGCCTCGAGAGAAGGAGCAGCGGGAGGAGCCGGAGGTGTCCAGGACTTGGCAAAATAATGCTAAAAGACCGAACCCCACTCCAGGCCAGAGGAAGGAGAGCCGCCGGCCCCTCCGCGTAGGCGGTGGACCCCCACTTCCTTCCCTATTCCCGGCTCACGGCCGGCCTGGGCTTCCCTCCTCTGCCCGCTCCGTCTTTTCAACGTAATTTTTTTTTCCCCACATTTTCTCTCCTCGCAGCAATGAAACGAGGAAAAAACAACCAACCAAAAATACACCTAACAAACAGCAAGGAGGAAGGGCTCTGAGTAGCATCCTCAAAATCAAAGCCCACACGCCTGAGGATTTTCTCTCTCCTGTGGGTGGAAACAGCAACCCTACGGCCCCGCAGATTCAGGGCCGTCCCGGTCCCCGTCTCCTTCGCGCCCCGCCCGCATCACACCGCAGCCGGGCCCTGCTCCGGCAGCCCCGGTCAGTGCTAGCCGCGGCATTGGCCACCCACAGGCAAGGGCAGAACTTGTCCTGCGAGTAAACGGTGGCTCCGTCTAGAGATTCCATTTAACTCTCCCTGTGACACACAGCTTGGACTTGTCAAGGTGGATTTCAGAGAAAAAGGGAGTATTCTTTTTTATTAAAAAAGAAAATATAACAGCAGGTTTCTTTTTCCTAGCCCCTGGCCGACAGCTGGGCAGGCAACAGAATCCCCTGGAAAGCCAAACCTCTGGCTGCACCACCTCTGCTGCCCCATCCGATCCGTTCTCGAAGGCAACAAATTGCAAAACGCTAAAAGCAGTCAAAGAAACAATAACCAAAATGCCCCAGAATTTCTTCCCCTTCCCCCCACCCTACTTCCTTTACAAAAGCGATATATATTAACAAATCTACACACATCGAACCTCTCCATCTCCCCTTTCCCTTCGCACCCCCCTCGGTTTGAGTCTCACGCCTGTACGGTCCGGCTGCGGGGCGAGGAGCCCTTGTTTAAGGGCGGTGTCCGGCCCCAGCCCTGTCCCGCCGGGCCTCGCTGCCCCTAGCTCGCCTCCTGCCTGCTGCAGCCGTTCAGGAGCTCGGTCATGAAGGAGATGTACACGATGGCCAGGCGCAAGGTCTCTATCCGGGAGAGCCGCTTCTCGTAGGCGAAGGTGGGCACCTTCTTCCTCAGCTGGTCGAACGCCTCGTTGAGGTTGAACATCCTCTTCCTCTCCCGGATGTTGGCTGCCTGGCGCTGGGCGTAGGTGATAACCCGCTTTCTCCTGGGTCTGTCCAGTAGGGAAGCGCTCCGCATTCTCTCCTCTTCTTCCTCTTCTTCCTCGTCTTCGAGATCCCCGTCTCCGAAGGCAGCCAAAGGCAACCCCCGGGCCATCCCCTCCCGCAGCGACAGGGTTCTGTCCCCGAAGGGAGGCTCGGAGGTTAACCCCAGGCTCGGTCCGGCCCGAGATGAGCTCTGGGGGGCTCCCAGCGAGATGTCGGCCACGAAACCCAGCACCGAGGCACCCAGCAGCCGCTCCGGGCAGGGGAGCGGCGGAGCTGTGCCGCGGAGCAGCTCCGGGCGCCGGTGGGCCGGGAAGAGGCCGGCTGACATCTTACTTCGGAGAGGGCTTAATCGGGTCCCCCATCCCCAGCCTCGGCGGCGTTAATATTTATAACCCCTCGGATAACAGGATTAGCAGGACTAGAAAGAGCGGCTGTGAAATTTCCCTCCCTGATGCTGATGAGAGGAGACAGGCAGCCCCCTCGGAGACGCGTGGATGCTCACGAGAGAAGAGTCCCCGGCGAGGCAATCCTGTCACAGCGATCAAGAACAGTTCCTTCTTGGCAAAGCACTCGGCTCTTACCTGCTGAGCACTTTTGTCTCTTCTTATGCACCCGCAACCAAACGATTTTCAGGCTCTTTACAGCCCGCAGCAGCAGAGCCGGGTCTTCCCCGGACTCGCCATCCTGCTTTCCGTCGGGTTCTCTGAACCCTGAGAGCCAGCCGCACAATTGATGTCAGGCAAGTACGTGGATACTTTTAATGATGTCCAGAAGAGGGGACCTGCACGCAGAGGGTCACCGGGAAATGTTTACCCTGTATCCCAGCGCAATGAGATCTGAATGGCAGGACCTCCATTAGCCTAAGTAAGCATTGTAGGGGACCCGAAATTGCATTCCCAGTAGTAACTGTTGGAATCGTCCTCTCCATTCCCCCTAAATCCCTTCACCAAGAGTTCAAACATCTGGGCAGGGTGGCAGCAAAAGGCTGCTTCGTAATGCTCATTTCAGGCTATTTCTAAGCATTGCTTTGAACTCCCTTCCTCCTGCCCAGCAGACGAGGATAAGACGGTGCCATTCAGGGCAGCAGCTGCTTTCACCCGAAACTTCGGCAGAGCCAAAGTCAGAGTCGGTGCATTGAGGAATCGACCTGACTGCAGTGATAACGGTGGATACACGGAGCAAAACGGCTTGAAATGCACATAAACGCATCTGCACACACGACACCGCTAAATACCTTTCTTTGATCTAGGTTCCTTTGGGGGAGGTGGGAGAGGAGAGCGGTTTTGTCTTCACCCTCCTACACCACATATGTCTCTAAATAACGGTGTGGCCTTCGCGGTCTGGGACGGCCTTAGGCACACCCAGGTGGAATAGGATAGATTTGTTTTGGGCCGCGTGTCTGGGACGGCTGATGCTGTCATTCTGGTACTGCCTTCTTAAGCCCTAATCTTCTCCTTTGTCATGCATCGTCGTCGCTCTCTCTTTGGGGCTAATTAGTCCCTAATTTCCAAGGCGATTTCAAAACCCATCAGATGAAAGCAGACGGATGGTGGCGGCAGAAGGATCAAGCCCCGCAAAAATCCTTCCTGTTTGCCTACGGGACAGTGAACATTTCCGATGGCAGACTAGGATCCGCCGTCGTTTACAAACCAAATATCCTCCCCCCCCCCCCGCTCTCCCCACCCCCTCCCCCGCTCTCCCCCTCTCCGCTTTTTTTTTCCTCCTGATTAAGGCTGTGCGGTGATGACTCCCCTCACCTCCCTCCCTGCCCCGTGTCGTGCAGCGGAGCGGAGCGACCCGGCTACATTGGACAGCTCCGGAGCGGCTCGGCCTCAGCGGCACAGGTAGAGCGAGGCCCCGCCCGGCTCTCTGTGCCCGGAGACCAGCACGGGGTTCTGCCCCTCGGTGGCACCGTCACCATCACCGTTGCTGCGGCCATTGGTCAGAGGCGTGGTGTCTGCTGCAACGGTTTGGTGACATGCCCAGGGGTTAAGGAAGAAACGAGCAACAGGGAGACGAAAGCTGTGGGTTTTCTTACCAAACAGAGCTCTATTCTTTATTAAGAATTCATTAAAAATACTAGAGAGCATACAAAAGTAACAGTAACTTGATGATGTTCCATGGGAAAAACGACAACAACAACAAGATAAACATATATGATTGATCTGCAAAGGAATGTAACATATTCAAGGCAGTTTTAGTTGAGATAGTAAGTGTTTCATTTAAAGATATGGAGATATAATGCAAAGGCATATGCTCACAGAAGTGTGTTTGCACGGAGTGCAAACGTATTGTGGAAGCACAAATACTGCAGACAATTAAAGAAATAAAGGGAGAAATGTGAAATTGTCAGATTTGTGTCAGTCTTCACACAAATTTCTCAGTATGTAAAAAGTTGGCTTCTACAGTGATAGCGTAGCCCTTCACCATGGTCTCTTCAGAGACTCTTACAACATAAAAGACTCAAAAGGGATGTGCCTGCCTCTGGTTCCTTAAAAGAAGCACTAAAACAAGGATTGAGCAGTTGGAAGGTCATGGTAGCACATGAGGATTTTAGCAAAAGTGAATCCTCATGTCAAACTGCTTTTATATTTTTCCTTTTTTTTTTTTTTCCTTCCCCCTCCCCCCTTTTTTTTCATCCATTGCTACTTTGTTTCCTGCTTCTCTCTCTCTCTCTCTCTCTCTCTCTTTTTAATATTGATCTTCCTCTTACACTAATGGTTGTAAAGAGTGCATAATTAACTCAATGCACTACTATTGAGATATGTTTTAGGACAGTTTTTGTGGAGCTGAAGAAATACACAATGAATCTTTATGCTTTAGGAGTCAGGTTTTCAGCACAAAAACAAAGCAGTAATGAGAGGGAAGCAGTAACGTAGGGGCAGCAGAAGAACAACAGCTCTCATGAGAGCTGTTGTTTTTTCACTTTGAAATCTCAGATAGATTACCTGCTTAGACCAGTGCTCTAGATTTTTTTTTTTTTTTTTTTTTACTAATTACACAGTTTGGTCTAGGATTGTTTATCTTTCTTCACATATCTCTCATCCTACCTTTTCCTTTCAGTTTTTATCACATTATTATTATTATTATTATTATTATTATTATTATTATTATTATTATTATTATTATTTTCCCTCAGAATATACTTTACAGACACTGGGCACTGATAGCTATGTCTTCAAGTTTCTCCACAACTATTTACATAATTGTTTTTCTTCAGAAATGTCTAAGATATGATGCTAGATGCATGCACATGCAAACTTTGGCATCAAAATACAGTAAGTAGCTTGTCTCATCTATTAGTCCTATTAGAAAAACATATATACCCCTTTATACTCGTCCATAATTACATCCTAATTATGAAAATTTTTGAAAATCAAAGTCTTTTACTGTCTTCCTAAATAACAAAAATACATTCTCTTTTGTACTAGCAGAAATGAAAACAATATGCATTTTAATTCAGTATACTTCTATGGAAATTGTTTTCTTTGTTTTAGTCTTGGATGCTGAGTCCATGTGCTGATAACTTGCCACATTATCATGTGTGAGAAGGCAGCCACTCTGATGATTTAGCATTACTGATGGAGATGTTATAGATTTTAACAATATAGACCTGCACTTTACTGGAAAATTCATTGGAAGTCAATGCTGATCCTGGGATGATGAAATAAGGTGCTACTATCCATCCAACTCGTCTCCGCAGGCAAGAAATTGGAAGATACTATCTACTCTACAAATTACAAATCGCTAGATATACAGCTGAAGAAGTGTCTACATACACATCTTATAATACGGAAAAAAACAATCTTCTCTACTTTAATTGATCCATTGATAGCCAGAAAGTTACTATCATTGTTGAGATGCGGCCTGAATAATAGAGGCAGATGTAGTGTGTAGTAGGCTAACTCTCTCTTTCAACATACTGACATTGCAGCTGTCTGATCCTGTTGTTTATTTCTAAAATTATAGTAATGTTTGTGGATCAGGACCTCAGTACCCCAGAACAAAGGACAGTTCCTGTCCTCTTGAGATCATCTTTTGCATTCCTACCAGGCTGGGCAAGAGCAGTGGAGTATCTGGGTGGAGGCAGGACACATTTGCAAGGATTTGGACAGACCACCTCATCATGACAGTTGCTCATTGCATACTAGAGAGATCATCACTGAAGAATTAACACAGAAATAAAGTATTTAAGCAAATCTAGCTGGAGACTGGCTACTTTGATGCTAGAATAATGTAGTAGTACCAGATGAATGTAGAACACAATGTGATTGAATGTGATATCACCAAAAGGGTAAAACAGACCTCATGTCTCAAAGCGTTATGAGATAACACAGACAGGGAACTATGATGCAGCTAGTGTTCAGAGAGTTTATGTCTGAATCAGCTGAGAAGTTGAAGAAGGCTAAAGTAAGGTATCAGATGAATTGGTCAGTACCGTTCTTGCAAGTAAACTAGAAAGGAGAAGACTGCTGAAGACGAAATTAAAGCTAATATAGACCAGAGAAAGCAGGGCCTTGATGGTTGAAACTATTGGGAAAACCTTTGATCAAGTGGAATCAGGTAAGTGTGTGAAGATGAGGAAAGGATTATCTTCCTTTGACTTCTGCGGGTCTCATGCTAAAAGAATTGACTTCATCTGTTAAGAAAAATAAAATAGATACTACAAATGGGGTGATATTATCTAACTGTTGGTTCTTATCCAAATTTGACCTATCCCAGATAGCCCATTACCGACTTCTAGCCCTTTTTTTTTTTTTTTTTTTTTTTTGGTGAAAGGATGCCTACAGTAAAACTCATGTGTAAAGAATGGGCGCTCTTAACCAAGAACCTGAAGTGCCCCCTGCCTTGCTAGTTCTAGCTTTGATATTCTTCAAAGGATATGAGATTTCTTTCTTTTCTAGTCCTGAATACCTCCTTAGCAATTTGAAGCTTTTTGCATAAAGTATCACATAGTATATTGAATGAATTCCATTTCATTTCTTGAAGTTCTTAATGTAATGAATATTGTTTTCTTACTACCTTGTTGCTCAGTGTTTCACCTTTTTTCTTTTTTCTTTTTTTTTTTTCCTGAGCTATTTAATTGTGATTTGAAGGCAGGATTAATAATTTTACATAAACTTTTCAGAGACATTTCTCATGCAATATCAGCTGCCAAACCAATGAGACATGTAAATGTGAGTTAAATAGATGCTATTTCAGTTTGAAGATGGGAAATAGAAATAGCACAATACGGCAAACAGGAACTCAAATGGGTCCCAATGTGAGATAGACTGAATATAACTTTAGAGAGGATTTGGGATATATAGCACTTTACCTTAAGAAGTTACTTTACCTCATTAATTTACTCTGTTTTGAGCACTTGTCCCTTCCATGGGTAGTATACATTTTTACATGAATTATATGTAATATAATTTGTGATTTTTAAATGTACACCTGGAACTTGTGTGTATTATCTTGCATGGTGGCAGCTTTAATTTCTGACTGACTAAAAGGGTTTGAGTAAAAGAACGCTTTCTTTTTTAACAAGTAGCAATTTTATTGCTATTTGTTAGATGTTTAATAAGTAAACTTGAAAATGAAAATTTCTATGCTGTGTTCCACATTATTATGCCATTAATATGTCAGGTCTGAAATCTTAGGTTCCATTTTGCTACCAATACTAGCTACTTATAAGCCTATGAAGACATCCTTTGCCAGGATTTGAGGGAAGATGGCATACTTTTCCAGAAAACTTTACAGAAATAAGTTGCTGGCAAAGGACTATTAAGGAAAATGCAATTTATTCCTGTCTATGAGGGGAATGTGACTTACTGGCATTTCTGATTTCTGACCAATTAGATCCAATCCAATTTATACTCTCCAGTATAATGGTACTACTCTTACCAATGAATGTCCTGTCTCTTTCTGTGTTATAATTCACCATCCTGTCCTATCACTTCTCTCTTAAACTGTCCTTGCTCCATTTGTCACTTCCTGGGCTTCATATAATAGTCCCAGCTTCCCTGAGCCTTATATCCTGGGTTTAAACTTTCATTCATCTTCAGTTCTGTCGTATATCTCCCCGACTCCCATTTCTCACTTTTTATTTTGTGCTGTCTGTAACAGCTATGTCTTCTCTTTTTCATATTTTTGTATGTATCCTAAGACTTCAGGTGATACTGAATCTGCATTTTCAGTTGAAAATGTTTTTTTTTTTTATTTTTTTAAAAAAGAAGTATTGCTCGTCATCAGCTTAGATGACAGAATTTATATTTTTGATAGAAAAATCGGGAAACACAAACATTCTACTATTTGAATATATTGTGTAAATGTGTTCTTTCCATTCACATGACTTACTGCTTTTTGGGGAATTTATATAAAAGACATTTAAATACTATTTGAGTTCCATTTATTTATTATCCTTAAAATTAAAAAAAAAACAACAGTTTTCAAGTACTTAGATATTTTGCAAATTCAGAAGAAAAACTCACATACAATTGTGTCAAAGGTTCTAACTTATAAAATACGGCAAATTATGCACTGTAATTTTATTTGATTGGGGTAAAAATAGGATACCCTTGCACAAAGAACCACAACAGGAGATACAACTTTATATTTAAAATTGCTCCTAGACCATAATAATAATTATGTAAACACTTAAAGAAGGAATTGAAATTATTGACTGTTACCATAACTCTAAAATCACATAGATACAGTATCCTGACTATGACATGTTTTGTAACACTGGAGTAATCATAGAAATTAATATTATTGTTACTCTGTCTTTTCATCTTGGATTCCATTCAGATACCTCACAGTGCATTCTGAACTACAATTACAGGCATGTACATAATACACCTGCAAAACCCCTAAGTATTTCACCTTACGCAAGGGTAAACTTAAAAGTAGTGGCTTCAATTATTTGTATTGGCTTATCAAAATGCTTTTGTTGCAAAGCTAAGAACTAAACTGCTATATCTGGTCTATTGGCTTAATACTTTAATTGCTAGGTAATACTGACTCACACACTCAATGAAATCAAATCACTCACTTTAGCTTTCAAAGCTAAATCTCACTGGGATTATCTCATTTGTGAGACCAGATCCAGAGAAAATAAGTTAGAAATGGAACAATTCATTTTATATTTAACTCCAGAAAGACTGAATAATTAGACAAATCTATTTTCTTTCCTATTAAAAAAAAAAAAAAAAAGGGGAAATAAATACCATTTTACTTAGCTTGGGTAGAAGATCAGCATTGTGAATTAAACCCTTGATGTACGGTAGTACACAGTATTCATTCAAAGGGAGTGTCCTAGGAAGCTAAAGATTACCCATGGTGGTTTTGGTTTAGACTTTATTGCTATGAGAGGATTTTTCCAGGATTTCTTGACTCATTTCTCTAAGCCTGCGTTGAAAACATGTTTCTTAATGCATTATGAAACAATTGCATCATTTGTAATTTTTTTCTCTATCTGTTTAGTATGGACTTGGAGTTGTGATGGAGTTCAGGTAGAACATTAACTGGTAGTGTTCTCTTATTGCACATAAGATAAACCTTATGCTGGACTATTTTAGGGATGTGAGGGAGCAGACAAAATTATTACTGATGGTAAAAATTGGTACTGATGAAGCTATAAAGGTAATATAAAACAATGCTCAGTTTGGAGTCCCCTAATACCCGAGGCAATGCAACAACGTACCATGAAGATTTCCATGAGGAGTTGTAAGAGTTGGGCTTGTCTGACAAAAAATAAGAGGCTAGGGAATGATCTACTAGCAACCTAGCAGCTTGCAACTGTTAAAAGGGGCGCAGTTCAAATCAGAAGGAACAAATTCTTCTTAACTGTGCCAGACAGGTAGAACAACAGTGGAACGAGTTGCACGGTGATGATGGAGTCTTCACTCATGAAGATTTCCTAGGCAAGATAGCACAAAGATATGTCTGACTTGACCTAATGCTAGTAAAATCCCACTTTGTGTGGGAGAAGCTTCCAAAGGCTACTTTCAAACAGCAGTTCCACAATCCAGCAATCATGGGAAACCAAAGTTCTGAATCCTTATGTTTTTAACTTTGAGAAGAACAAACATCTTACCAACAGGAGGAGATGATATGCTAATTGTCTCCAGGTTCTGAGAAGCTTCCGCAGAGAATTAAGATAGATGGTCAATAAAAGTTCTTAATTTTACTTTTGGTCATGGATTCTGAGAAAATATCCGTGAAGCACATAAAAATATTTTGACAGAATGAAACTGAGCTCTTTAGTCAATGTTTAGGTTCCAAAAAGGCATAACACTCATTTGTGTACAATACATCAGTAGTGTTGTTTACTTCCAGTGTGATGAGATAGTGATTTACCAAGTGCTTAAGTGATTTGTTGGATCATGGTTTTCATTCTTCTTTAAAATAATGAATGCAAAAGGCAAAGGGCTGTGTAGAATGCTTGCTACTAACAAACAAGCAATCAAAAACAAACAAACAAAAAAAGCCAATAACTCCCAAAACACAACCCCAAGGAGACAATCAGTCAAACCATTAACTATCTAAAAAAAGAATATGGAAAATAGCACTTTTTAAACAACATTTTATGAATAAACTATTCAACCAACAAGAATGTATTTCCAGTGTTCTGATCCTCGCCTTGGATTTGTTCCTATTCAGTCACTGATAGAGAACAGAGAACATCTGGAATGCTACAATGAAAGACAGTGTTTGTACAGAATATCTTTAATGGTTAGATGATATGTTACCTGAAAGTACAGTGCAAACTCACTAATTTATACTGTAAAGGCAGAGATAACGAGTATCGTATATTTTTCTCTTTGTTTATTTATATACAAAATTCCAGACCGAATTTCAGTTTTTACAACACACAGAGCATTTCACATGTATACAGTTTGGATTTCACAGGACTGTAAATAATTTTATATGTTTGCATACATTGTTGGTTTTAATCTTTCAGATACACAAACTCTTGAATATTTACCAGTTTTTCACAAAACCTTGATATAGGTTTATCCATCTTAAAAAACTGCATTCCTTTGCTATAAGTCTGAGAAGAATTTATATCCTTAAAGTATTACAATGGAATATCTTTCAACATCAAAAAGGTAAAATTATAAATAGATTCTATTTCTTTCAGATGTTGATTTAAATTTTTTTCCTTCCAAACTCTGTAATTTAATTTTGAAGTTCACTTCTAAAATAAACAATAAATGAATGTGTTTTCAGAGATAATGCTTTCTCTTTGGTCAAAATAAAAACAGACATCTGTTTTATAAATTGTTATCTTTTAATAGTTAGTCTACTCAGTAGTTTTGAGGAATTTCAAAATGTCATCTATTTACCCATCAGAAAAATATAGTGCTGACAGAAATCTCTTTTTTTTGCGCATGTGTATGCATCTCACTTGTTCTCTTTTATGTGTGTCATTTGCATTCACTCACAGATAACACTGTTCTTTCTAAGTGTGGTAAGTAAAACAAACTTTTCTTTTGTATGAAGCTTGCTATTTTAATTTATCACAAAATCAGTTTATTCTATCTATGAGCTCATGTTCAATTGAAAACTATTATTATTATGTTCATACATATGAATATGTATATAATATTCATTTGAACTCCACTGTTTCTGCTCCTTGCAATCATTCACAGTCTATTGATATAAAACAAGTTCTATCTATCTTTCCAACCAGATGGTTGATGTTACTTGTGATTGTATGAAAACTCTGATATGAAATGCCTATGGCTTACTGGATTACCCTCTGCCCACATGTTTCAAATTAATAGTAAAAAAAAAAAAAAAAAGAAAGGAAAAAAGAACCAGTACAATCTTGCTACAAAAGAACAAGACTTTATTGTATAACAGGATTGCAGATGTGGAAAGGTGCTCATAATAGAGCTATGCTATTTTAGTTTCATTGTGCATCTGGAATGCCAAAGGATCTTTAAGGCACTAGCAGCTCATACTAGACAGTTTTGGATTTTTGATTAACTTAATATTCAGAGAAATGATTCCTTTTGGTAAACTCTGTGTCATTCATCATCATATTGTCATTTATGTAATCACAAAATGATTTACAAAGGCAGGATTTTTTTTCTATTTTCTGAAACAATTTTAAGACATCAAAGACTTTCAGATATAAACATCAAAGAGCAGCCCAAATCGGAGATTTCTGGCTAAGACAGTTTAGTTCATTTAATATCCTCTGGTTTTCTAAGGATTAAATTACAGCATATAAAATTCTTGGAATCTGTCTAAGGAAGCTGTACTGTATATTTATTATTTATTGCAGCGTGACTTTTTTTTTTTTTTTTTAGTGAGGTGAAGGGCTTTGCGGTAGAGAAGATGCCATCTTTTCAGTGTATCAAACTGACAGCAAATTCTGGTGGAATATTAGAGGTACAAAGATCTAATCCTACTGGGAACTGAGAGATGTGTTAACTGAGGAAATAGTTGCACATGCACTCAGGATGAAATGCAGTTCTTTCCTTGTAATCAGCCCACTGCAGTGGGATGTTTATTTGAATCTAACAAAAATATTCTGAGAAAAAGATGAATCAATAATGAAATGACCTCCTTAGGAGGAAAAATTTCAATTGCCGTAGTTTACGGGATTCTAGCATTGCCTAAGTGATGTAATTCAGAAATGCTTTCCACGATTTCTATGATTTAACATGATAACATAGAATCTGGTCATATGTATTCTGGGCATCACGTACCACAGACACACATGCCAAGCCCTAGTTGCTGAATTTGGAAAGCACAGACAATGTGAGTTGATCTGGAGAAGAAATGAATTTGTAGAACTTTTTCTTTCTTTCTTTCTTTCTTTCTTTCTTTCTTTCTTTCTTTCTTTCTTTCTTTCTTTCTTTCTTTCTTTCTTTCTTTCTTTCTTTCTTTCTTTCTTTCTTTCTTTCTTTCTTTCTTTCTTTCTTTCTTTCTTTCTCTCTTTCTCTCTTTCTCTCTTTCTCTCTTTCTCTCTTTCTCTCTTTCTCTCTTTCTTTCTTTCTCTCTTTCTCTCTTTCTCTCTTTCTTTCTCTCTTCCTTCCTTCCTTCCTTCCTTCCTTCCTTCCTTCCTTCCTTCCTTCCTTCCTTCCTTCCTTCCTTCCTTCCTTCCTTCCTTCCTTCCTTCCTTCCTTTCTTCCTTTCTCTCTTTCTTCCTTTCTTCCTTTCTCTCTTTCTCTCTTTCTCTCTTTCTCTCTTTCTCTCTTTCTCTCTTTCTTTCTCTCTTTCTCTCTTTCTTTCTCTCTTTCTCTCTTTCTCTCTTTCTTTCTCTCTTCCTCCCTTCCTTCCTTCCTCCCTCCCTTCCTTCCTTCCTTCCTTCCTTCCTTCCTTCCTTCCTTCCTTCCTTCCTTCCTTCCTTCCTTCCTTCCTTCCTTCCTTCCTTCCTTCCTTCCTTCCTTCCTTCCTTCCTTCCTTCCTTCCTTCCTTCCTTCCTTCCTTCCTTCCTTCCTTCCTTCCTCCCTTCCTTCCTCCCTTCCTTCCTCCCTCCCTCCCTCCCTTCCTCCCTTCCTTCCTATCTACTGATCAGAGGAGCTGAGCTTCCAGGAATTGGATCTCATACTACTACACAACATGGTTTTCAACAGATATATTTCTACTGCAATGTTCTCAGCAATCTGGGTAAGTTTTAAGACGGTTTAGAAACAGAAACAGCATAAGAAAAAAGTAAAAAAAATACCGTTGCATTATTTATATTTAAATTCTTCCTTTCTCCACTAGAAAGATAATGAGATTACATGTAGAACAGACCTTGAGTGCAGAATTACTGTTCAAGATAACTCTCTAGGCAATATTAAAGCTCCAAACAAACAGATAAATACATTCTTGACTTTTGACCAAGATTTTTATCTTTCAGATATTTCACTGCAAAACTGTAAATTTTGTGGCTGTGTATAACTACTGAAGCACAATTATATAATTATTTACTGTCATGATCTGAACTTTATTTTATATAAACATTTTTTCAAAAAATTCCTGCCAGTCTTCTGCTAGGATGTGCTAGAATATGAGAAGTCGAGGGTGGATGTGTACCATGCTGATACAGGCCTGCTGTGAGTATGAAGGATACTACACATCAGTTCTTTGTTCTATCCAACATTCTACACTCACATAAGCCATTGATGAAACTTCATACCTAACCACTTTGGGAAGAGAGAAGACAAGCTGATGTGCAAGAATGAGATATATCGTCCTCTGCACAGTTAATTCAGCTCAGGCAAATATAGTTAACATTTTTGTCCTGTGAGTTACTGTTGCTCTGCTCCTTTAACATATTTGCAAGGTGCCCATTGTGATGGTATCTCATAATTCTATGGAATTGATTATTTGTAGTCCAGTATAAAAGGTGTTTTGTCAATGCATTGCATTGAGTGTGGGTTAGAACAGTCACTAAAGAATGAAGGGGAGGGAAAGAAGAGACAAGGGCTCCTCAGCCTCCGTGAGGATAGGATTAAAACCTAGGAAAGACAAACAAGACTCCAGAAACTTTGAAGGCTGGACACAAGAAGCAGCCAAAGAGGAAGCCTAGGAACAAAAGTTTAATTTTAGCAAGCTTTTGAAGTTCAATTTCAACTTCAGTAGGGGCTGTTATTTTTCTTTCATAGGCTACCACATAACCAACTGCTAAAAGCTGAAGATTTTGATAACTAATTTAGTTAAGAAAATTTTAGAGGTAGGGTTACAATCTCCTAGCATTTGGATAAATTCTTGTGTTAATAAAGGGAGATTTACGGAGGGATTTATTCTGTTCCAGTGCACATCTCTGTTTGCATGTGTTTGGGTGGGTTGTGTATCTGCTGAAAGAGTTGCAGTTCTGTGATGATTATTTGAAAAACATGTTCTAATTTTCTAGACTGAAATTTTGTAAATAGTTTGACTGGCTTAAGAGGGGGCTTTTAAATAAACAGCATTTTGATCATATTGCTATTTGTCATTCCTCATAATATTAACCAAAGAGAACAGGAATCTTTAGTAGGCCTTTTCTTCCTTAGACAAGGCCACTTTTTACATTTTGTTCAGTGTCTCTATGCAGTCAGGTTTAAGTTCTGCCTTCAGGCACTGCTAAAATATAAATGTTACATAAAAAATCATGTTATATTTTCAGTGAATGAGAGAAGTATTATTTTAGGTCTAGCAGCCAAGTGTTTTCACTACCCAGTAGCGTCCCCAGAAGAGCTGTAGTACTTCGGCACCTGCAGCACGTGTGTGTGTGTGTGCATGCGTGATACTCTTTCCTTGCAGGCATCCCTTCTTACTTGAGGTTCCCTACAGCTGACACCTGCTCCTGTATATTCCCCATGTGCCCTAGGTAGAACAGCCTACCTCGTTCAGGAATATTTGGCATCTCTATCATTTCCGTCAGCTCTGGTTTTGTTCGCTGGTGTATTTCCACACTAGCCCTGGCCCTATGGGGGCTTTGCCTTACAGTGTAAGTGATTTCATACACTCCTCTTGGGCTTATGGAAACTGATTTCTGTATACTTTTGTCCAAGAACCTCCACTGTCTGTGCCTATTTATGAACACTTGGGAATGTATTCTGCATGATTTCTTGTTATTTTAGATTATAATTTACTGTTAAAAACAGTCAGAGGCATTCCTTATCACCCTGATCAGCAGCTAGTGGTGAGCAGTTGATTTTGCAAATAATATTGATGTAACTAATATGATGGTGTTGAATTTGAAGCAAGTAGAATTGTGAAGCTTCAGATGGACATTACTTGCCTTCAAAATGGATGGACTTAAGTATGTTCATATTTATAGTATTTATAAATTTGATTAGTCGATCCAGTTCTCTGTCACCATTGCTAAGAACTCAGAAACAGCAGATGTTCTCATCTTTTTATATCCCTTCTTGTTAATTGCACAAGTGGTGACTCTTCCAGGAACGTGATATCACAGTGATATTTTTTCACTGAGTAAGTAGAGCAATAGGTACTTTTTTAATGTTAAAGATGATTTGAAACACACATTTTTATTTAAATAAGTTTGGATTCAAAGAAGATTTGGGGTTGAATTCCCAGAACAGAACTTGACCATATGATTTGTATCCAATTCTGAGATCAATTTCAGTACACAAAAACAAGGGGTTTGCTTCCTGCTTTTAGTGTAAATTCAGTTTCCGGGGAAAGCTGGGAGATTTGCAAGGAATATTTTCTTTGATCTCAGAGCATTTTACTGATTTGTCTGGCCTAAAAGGATCGTGGAAGAAGGCTCATTTGGATATTTTGGAACATGATGTTTTGATTTATAAAGAAAGCATTCTGGGTTGGAATTCTCAAAATGTTTGTTTTTCCCTAATTTTTCTTTTTTTTAAATCAAAATAATTATTTCTCTCCTCCACTCCAAGTTAAATGTTTACTGATCAGTCAGAAAATGTTAAAAATTTTTGTTTTGGATTTAATTGAATCTCCCAAATTAATCTCTGTGTAGTCCCTGGTCATTGAGCTGAAAAAGAAAAACTGTTATCAATAAAAGAATATGCACAAAATGCAGTCATCTTAAATAAAGAGCTTATAATTGTACACTAATTTCTGTAGTATAAATAATCCACAGACAGTGCCCTCAAGAGATTTCAGCCAAAAGGATGTCAGAAGAGCTTTGATACATGAGCTTCTGGCATGGTTCTTTAATTAGGGCTTAACTCATCTGTAAGATGATTCTTTTCAATATAAAGTGATTTCAGTCCTGATAATTAAGTGAGCCTATGGAATAAATTACCCACACAGACACTCAGAAAGTTTAGCTACATATTGAAAAAGTACCAATGGGCTGATAAGTTACTGAGTGGTAGTGAGATGCAGCATGGTCTGTGTGTCCTTAGCTCCTTGTGACTTCAGGGAGCAGTAGCTGTCACTTGTGAGATGAATAGCAACTCATGAAGCTAAACCTACATGTACTGGAGCAACTCAGCTGGTACAAATTTGCATGTGCCAACTTCAATTTGTTGAATGGCTGGTCAGATATATTGAGTCCTCATGACTCAGAACTATGTGTAAAGCTTGGAATAATAAAATCAGTGCTTCTTAAGGGCATAAACAAACTCCACATGTTTTGTTAAATTAGTTACTTAATGATTGAATTATATTTTAAAAGAGTCCATGCTAGATCATCTGTGTTGGTATATGAACTCTTAAAAGTTTGTTCCTTTTGAAGATATCTCAGCTACTCTAGTACATGCCAGATGCTTACCATGGGTCTCCTCTCCAATTTCTGTCATTTCAGATAGGTTAACAAACAAAAGTGATGGATATGCATGATGATAATGCTAAGTTTCATATTTCAGTAGTCAGGCTGTTCAGTCTTTATGTCTTGAAAGTCCCAGGAATTTAAATCTGACCCCCAAAAGATGTATGTTCTTAACTTTTGGACTTCCTTTTAGATCATGTATCATGTAAGTACAAAACTCATTATGTCGTTGCTTGTAAAGTCTGTGCCAAATTGCAAAACTTTTAACTTACAAAAAGGATTTACCAGTGCTTTCTACTTCTATTATTTTCTTGTCTGAATGACTCTGCAGGGACTGCAGCGGTCTCATTATTTGTGAGACATGATACAGTATAGGACATGATAAAAAAAAGGTAAGGAGACCCTTGATAATAGCTCCAGGCAATGCTATCTGCATCTCAGACTGTTCATAGAGAAACTGTGTTTATGTGAGCTCACCCTGGAATTATAAATCTCACCTCCTGTAATGTAGTGGGTTTTGAGGTGTTCTGGGCTCGTTTTTTCTGCAGTTTCAGTTATGACATTACTTTCATACAAATAAAAACCTTTTGCTATGAAAAGTAATGCCTTCAAATGAATGAAGAAAGACCACAACTAAGACATAATGCTCAAGCAAGATGTAATATAAAATAAATCTTTTTATAATCCTGAGTCAGGCAAGTAATATCCAACATTGTATTGAATGAAATAGATTTATAGTTGTAGCTCAGTAGTTTCAGAATTTCACAAGTGCAGTAGGTCTTACTGAATGACACCTCTCTGCTATTTTTTCAGACTGATGAATAGAAATGTGGAAATAGTAATGTGTCCTCAAATTAGAAACAGTATTGGTTTAGAAACCTATCCATTTTTCTTAATGCAAAATACATGGTAATATTAGCATAAGACTCGAATCATTTGGAAATCTTACTAGGTTTTGAGTAAGTACTTTCCTCATTTCTGTAAATAGTGGAAAAGATATTTCTCAGCACATCAGCTGCACTCTAATTACAGGCTGTGATACTAAGAAATAAGATAATGATGGAGACTGTCAGCCATAACACTTTCTGGTGAGCCACTGCTGCCATTTTTTCCCCAAAATATGACTGACATCCTTCCTTTAACCCCCCCATAACTTAACCTTTTATGTATGTTGGCACAACGTTCCTGCAACTGTGGAGCACCATATTATTGTTGCTAAGCACTAGGAGAGAATGAGCCATGGGAATCTTCAGCTGTAACTTGCATTGAATTCTTTGAGGCTTCCCTTCAGCATGAACAAACAGTGGAACTTTTAACTCATCTGCTGGCATTACTGATGAGGTTCTGCTTGGCTTTTAGCATGTTTGAAGGCTAGTGTCTGCTGAGTGATGGCTAAATAACAGAATGAGTAGACTGTCATTTATGAAGGTTTAAATGGAGTGAATCATACTCGCCTTTATTAGAACCAGGCACACTTCCAGTGTCTTCAGGCAGTGGAGCCTTCTTGGTCCTCTGTTAATTTAGTCCTGAATTTTCAAAGTATCCTTTTAAACTAAAACTATTTTAATTAGAGTTGATTGAAAATTTAGAGGAGATGTAACTTTTATGAACAGTGTGACTGGACCAGAAATCCATGGAAATGCTAGGGGTGCCAATGTCTTCTAAACAGCAGTGCTAACTGAATAATTGATAAGAATGTTGCCATCCACTGCAAAATTTTAATGCCTTAAAATTTAATCTGAAAATGAAGACATTTATTGTATTATCTATTCTACTCTCTATATACTCTTTCTACCTCACAATCCTACCTTTCTGCCAGGCCATTCGAATTTTTGTTCCTTTTACTAAAATGAAGAGCAATGAAATAATTAATAAAAACATTAGTAAATCAGAAGTGAAACTCAGGAACTGATGACATAATTTCTGATTATATCATTGTTACTAAATATGTCTTACAGGCCCAGGTAGCTCAGCAGTTCACCACCTACGATCAGCTCCCATATCGAAGATTTCCCACTAAAGCACAGACATACCTTTGATCCCCTTCTTGTTTCAATTTTTCTTCATCAGAAAGAAGAAGAGGCAAGAATGACACACCAGAACAGATACTTGGTTTTAGAACAGACTGATTGACAATGATACATCTTTACAGACAGTACACCACATATTTGGCAAGCTGAAGGACTAAATAGCAGTTCCTTCTCTCTGAGCTGACGACTGAAATATTTAGAACAGTATACTCTCAGAATGGAAAGAATAAATTATCCTCATGAGGGTGGGTTCTTCTTTTTTTTTAACAGTGATTTCTGCAAACGCTTTTGAAAAAACAGTGTCTCAAATATGCAGTTATTGTTTGGCTATCAAATGTAATAGACAAATCTCAAACTAACCACCCCTAATCTGTATCATTAATGGATTATCATCATTATTTTCATGTCAACACTGACAGCTTTCACTGGATTCTTCATAAATTTCTAAATGTAATTTACAGGTTAAGAAATTGAGGAAAAGAACAAGCAAATGTCAAAATTGTTTCTTTTCACATTTCATACCTCCAGTATGTTTTCTGTTTCTTCATGAGTACATGATAAAGCACTCAAAATGGGCTATTCTCAGGGATAAATAGTTGTATCAATAGGATGGATGTAAACTCATGCCTAAAAACATCAAAGTAGTTACCTAAGTAAACACAAAATCTTTTCTCTAATACATAATTAGAAGTAAGGTAATTTGAAAGTCATTTTTCCCAAATTAAATTATATGTTGTTCTTAGCATCTACAAGTTTTTCATTTTGTTTCACCTTGTCATAATTTTGTTAGCTTCTTTGGAGATAAGGAAGTTTGTTATTACTTTCCAAATCGCCCTTCACAATTTTGAGACTTGAAAAATCATAATGAATTTTGATTTTCTTTTCATTTGCACATGATACTTTTTAAAAATATGATTAATTTGCATCTTGTGTACTTCACAATTATTTGTATCTAATATTCAAGTATATTTTCTAGAACCGCTAATGAGCCCAGTAAAATTTTCACTTTCTCATGGACTGCCAGGGTCTTTAAGAAAACTAATATACATCTGGACACACAAGACACAATCTCAGCTGTTAGCAGATTCAACCAGGAAATCCAGGCTATGCCTTCTTAGTGAAGGCAGTCTTAAAGAATTTGCATGCTGAATACGTTGGCAGAAGGTATTAGCAGTGAATATGCCCCTTGATGATTAACACTGTAAAGGATACAAAATAAATAAATATCCAGTGACATATGTACTAGATCATCTCCTTTTGACTGAAATGCACAGGGCTCAAGTGCACAATACGGAAATCAGATACCCTCTGTTCTATGTAAAGTAGAGCATCACTCTTTCAACATCTCTGTGACAGCTATGTGCTGCCTGATTGTTGTATCTGCCTGTAAACTGTCATGTATTTGCACATAAAAGGCAACAAAGCATACACAAAGACCACATTTGTGCTAATATGTGAAAGGATACACACAATGTTTGTGCTCAGTAAAAAGTTAGACTCCCATCACTTCCAAAATTAATGTCTGCAAACTACTACCTTTTCACTATTTCAGTACTGGTCTGTCTTGACAGGAATTTTTGGCCTTCAATTAACTGACTGAATAATACTTTTTCACTTCACTAATGCTATCCTTTTCTTTTTATCTCTTCTCTTTTTGTGTGTTTATGTTGAAGCTGGCCCAAATGATGTCTCTTAGGAAAGCTAGCTCAAACTGATATGTTGTTCAAGTGGATTGATTGATTGGAGTTAAACACCAACGCATACACAGCATAGCTTATGCCATTTCTCACTTTAGATAAACTTTTTTCCTCCTTCTTTACCTTTCCCCCTTCTAGCACTTCTCTAGTACTTTTTCTTTTCTCTGACAACATGTCTTCCAGGTAGCAGTAAGTTTTCTCCCCTTCTAGCAATTTTAAACTCTTATTCTGGACTTTCCTTAGGCCTTTTTTAGTAAATTTAAAAGAAGAACTGGCTTCAACCGATGAAGAGAAAGCTGAGGTACTGAATGAGTTCTTTGCCTTGGTCTTCACTGGTGGCCAGGATTCCAGTCTTTCTCACGTCCCTGAGCCCTGCACCCCCAAGCCTCCAGGTGGGTACCAGGGGGGTAAATCTCCCCCCACTGTAAGGGCAGAGCAAGTCCGAGACTGCCTCATGAGACTGGATGAGTACAAGTCTTTGGGGCCGGATGATGTGCATCCCAGGGCTCTGAAGGAGCTGGCTGAGGTGGTTGCCGAGTCACTCTCCATCATATTTGAGAAGTCATGGCTGTCAGGCGAGGTCCCAGATGACTGGAGGAAGGGTTACGTCATTCCCATTTACAAGAAAGGGAGCAAGGCGGACCCAGGGAACTACAGGCCGGTGAGTCTCACCTCTGTGCCTGGGAAGATTGTGGAACAGATCCTCCTGGATGACATGCTTGATCACATGAGGAATGAGTGTGTGATCCGATACAGCCAGCATGACTTCACCAGGGGAAGGTCATGCTTAACCAGTCTTGTGGCCTTCTATGATGGAGTGACGGCATTTGTGGATGAGGGGAAGGTGACCAATGTCATTTACCTTGACTTGAACAAGGCCTTTGACATGGTCCCCCACCACATTCTTATCTCCAAATTGAAGAGATGTGGATTTGATGGGTGGACCACTCGTTGGATAAGAAATTGGTTGAAAGGCTGCAGACAGAGGGTGGTGATCAATGGTTCTACGTCCAGGTGGAGGCCGGTAACGAGTGGAGTCCCCCAGGGGTCTGTCTTGGGACCGGTGCTCTTTAACATCTTTATCAATGACATCGACAATGGAATCGAGTACACCCTCAGCAAATTTGCTGATGACACCAAGCTGAGTGGTGCGGTTGACATGGAGGAAGGAAGGGATGCCATTCAGAGAGACCTTGACAGACTTGAAAGGTGGGCCCGGGTGAACCTAATGAGGTTCAACACGGCCAAGTGCAGGGTTTTGCACTTGGGCTGGAGTAACCCCAGGCATCTATACAGACTGGGAGGAGCAGTCCTTGAAAGTAGCTCTGCAGAGAAGGACCTGGGGGTCCAGATGGATGACAAACTTAACATGAGCCAGCAGCGTGCTCTTGCAGCTCGGAAAGCAAATGGTATCCTGGGCTCCATCATGAGAGGGGTAGCCAGCAGGGACAGGGAGGTGACTGTCCCTCTCTGCTCTTGTGAGGCCCCATCTGGAGTACTGTGGCCAGGTATGGAGCCCCCAGTACAAATAAGACAGAGAGCTGTTGGAGAGGGTCCAGAGGAGGGCCATGAAGATGATCAGGGGACTGGAGCACCTCCCCTACGAGGACAGGCTGAGGGAGCTGGGCTTATTCAGCCTGGAGAAGAGAAGGCTGTGGGGTGACCTCATTGCAGCCTTTCAGTACCTGAAGGGAGCCTATAAACAAGAAGGGAGTAAACTCTTTGAAAGGGTAGATAACAGCAGGACAAGGGGGAACGGTTTTAAGTTGAAAGAGGGAAGATTTAGGTTGGATATTAGGGGGAAGTTCTTTACCAGGAGAGTGGTGAGGTGCTGGAACAGGCTGCCCAGAGAGGTTGTGGATGCTCTGTCCCTGGAGGTGTTCAAGGCCAGGTTGGATGGGGCCCTGGGCAACCTGGTCTAGTAAATGGGGAGGTTGGTGGCCCTGCCCGGCAGGGGGGTTGGAGATTCATGATCCTTGAGGTCCCTTCCAACCCAGGCCATTCTGTGATTCTGTGATTCTGTGACTTTCTGTGTGACTGAATGCATAACAAAAGGTTTCATAAATTGATATGTACCTAGTCAGCTTTCTGCTAGCCAGGGCTTCCTTCTCATTGTATCAGCTGCAGTTTTGCTGTTTTCTCCATAACAGGTTTTACTTGGACATTCTGCTGTGTGTAAAATTAGTGTTTTTCTCCATATCAGATTCTACTCAGATTCTACCCAGTTGACTTAAAAGGACCATATTCTCCGCAGATGCAGTGTAATTAGATACACTTGAATTCCTTTATACCAAGAATGACTTTAACCCTTTTCCACTCTTATCTTTAGAAAGGATGTTTTGTTGTGTTAAATGGCTCTTCTTGTTTTCTATGTTTTGTCAAGAAATGTTTAGCACTTTTTTAGCTTTCTAAAGCTAAGAGAGGATTCGCTTGTGAGAGAAGATTCTCCTGTTTAGTGACTGCAGGCAGCAGCAGTCTGATTGTTAAGAATAAGCCCAGATTATGTTTACTTATTGTATCAGCTTTTGAAAGACAGCTTGCCTAAAATTGTACCAAAGGAGTGATAGCAGAAATGAAATTACAGGATCTATGCTTGTGTCTTCTCCTTGATCGTGGTAGGAAACCTGCCATTCAGACTCAGGGAAAGGACGAATAAGCATGGTTCTATGTTGTGTACAGACTATTAACATTTACCTTGTTATTTTTTTAATTTTATTACATGAATATATATTTTGCATAGACAAAGATATCAATCTTGACATTGCAAAAGATGGCTTGTTTAGTAACAGGTTAGTTTAATTGAGTCTTGTATTCACTGAATTCATTTATAGCTTGGACATCATGTTCACTAGGACTTGCATTTATGTCTTTATTTGATTGTGCTGCTACTTACATATTGTACTGAATAATTCTTGAAGAGGAGGAAAAAAATCTAGGCTAAAATTCAAATAGGAATCCCGTAGTTCCAGTAGAGATGGACTTGTACAAAGTTACCACCTTTCTGCTCCCTTTTCCTTGTTTTGCTTCTCTCTTTTGGATATTGGGGGGAAGTTCTTTACAGGAAGAGTGATGAGATGCTGAAACAGGCTGCCAGAGAGTGTTGTGGATGCTTTGTCCCTGGAGGTGTTCAAGACCAGGTTGGATGGGGCCCTGGGCAACCTGGTCTAGTACCACATCTGGAGGTTGGTGGTCCTGCCTGTGGCAGGGGGGTTGGAACTTGATGATCCTTGTCCCTTCCAACCCAAGCTATTCCATGATTCTATGATTCTGTGATTTCCTTTTCTCCTCTAATCTTTCAATTTTATTTTCTTGAAAATAAAGCAAAAATGAGAAAATTGAGTCCTATATGAGACAAAAATGAAATATTGAGAACGCAGTCTGTCAGAAGAGGTCAGAAAATTCAAAGCTACAATATTTTCAATCTCAGACCCCTTATTTTCTCTTCTCTTACCAGAGCTCTTTATCTTTCCTCCTATGCTACCCTTATCTTGGATCCCTCGTGAAAATGAATTAAGATAGGACTTTAGGGAAACTTCTGCATGTCTATTTACCTGTGCAATCTGATAACTTATTGAAATCAGTGTAGGAAACATGCTTGTACTTCTGGCCTAGTTAGCTCATATCTGTAAGATAAATATTTGGCCATTATCCAGTGCTAAATGGCCATGTAATCAAAGCCTCTATCATAATTCTGAGACACAAGGGACAAAGATAAGAATCCAATGTAAAGAGGACCATAGAGAGAAACTGGGCTGTTGTTCACCTATTCCACCAATTTCATGAACTAAACACTTCAGTAAAAAGAGAAGTTTGAAAAAGGAAGGAACTATCTATCCAACAATTAGTCAGGAAAACCAGAAACAAGTAAGAGCATATTTTAAGGCTGAGAGTGTAATCTAGGAGCTTGACTAAGTACTCAGCAGTGAGCTTTCCAAACAGCAAGATAAGAGCTAAGAAACAGGAGATTCTTCTCCTTGTGTCTAGTGGTGAGGAAAATCTATGGTCCAGTGAAAGTCAAGCAGCCTGGTGGCTTTACCCAGCTCCATATTATTCCAGTGTTTGCTCTTCAATTTCCTCTGAATTATTTGAATAAAGTTTTCAGTTGTCTGCTTTGTGTTTTATCTAAAATAATTGTAAAGAAGTGTGCTGGGGATGAATGATTGTATGGAATTCTGATGATCTAGATTAGCTGGTGAATAGTAATATGTGGCAGAGCTTCAGTCAGCTGATACCTATTTATAGACTTGTCCACCAAGCATGAACTGCGTTCTGCTTGAGCTGAAATCAGAATGCTTTTGTTTTGCTTTTGCTTTCAGCTCCAGTAGAAATAGGATCATATACTGTATGTCCTAAATAAGAATGTTCTAACCAAGTACTGCATAAAAATAAGATGCACCATTTGATATATTGTAGTTTCTGTATCCTCTCTCTCAAAGCTAAAATTTGGTACAATACAGAATAAATGCTTTAACAGTTTTAGCAAGCAAAAATGGAGTAATTTGAGTTACAGTGTCACTGGCAGTATTGTAAACATCACAGGTAATTATGTTCAATACAAGATGTTTATTGTAGAAGAGTGATCTGATCCAGCTGACTTAATACTTGATACCAGAGTTTGCTTCACTCTTTATTTGTTGGTAGGCATACATGCTTAGAGTAGGGACACTAAATTCTGTTCTATCTTATTAATTCTAGATTTTATTTATCTTTATGCGATGAGATATTACTTATTTTTAAATTATTAATTGAAAAAATCCTTCCCCTTGACCACATTTCTGTTTTTTTTGCCTGCTAGATCAAGGTTACTCTGCTGATATCATGTATGAGGTCCTAGTTTGGCAGCATAAGCCTTCATTATCCATTCCTCTCCTACCTGCGGCTGCTAAAAGCATATAATGAGAAAGAAGCTGATGTGCTAAAACAGTTCTTTTGTATTCTTTCTGTCAAAGGAATGTTGAAATCTAGTTAACTGCTTTGTGAAACCATTCTCCCATGCTAGTTTTCATGGTGGATAAAAATGAAGAAGACCAACAACATGTTCTCATTGACATTCTTGGCTCAAGGCATACATATTTATTTAAAAGAGTTTTTTCAATATTGTCTTGCAGTTTTTATAACAAGTCATTATGCATTTCCCAGTTACTTCACAGCTGCCATCACTGAGCTGTCAACATAGGAATTTGTGTTGGAGTTGGACCTGATTAAGACAAAGTAAAGCCAAAGACAGGCTCTCCCCAGAAATAAAAAGAAGAAAAAACTCTTAAACAGACATGAGGTAGTAAGTTAAATCTAGATTCTCTTGCTGCTTGCAGTTGTCTATCTTGTTTCACTGAAAGATGCTGCTGCCTTTGAGTCAAGAACATATCAGATCTTGGAGCCCTTCAATTTCCAGCCCAGACTGACTTGCATTTCAGTTTAGCTTTATATACCAGTTTGTAAATTTACTATGATTCAAAAACAGAATTACAAAAAGAGTAGATGCCCTTTGTTCACTGGCAGCAATATCCATCCAAGAGATAAAGAGAATATCAGGTTAATGTGAGAGCTTAGCTACAAGAATTTACTCTACTGCATTGCCTACTGAAGGGGTTGGCCCCATTGTGGTTAAAGAAAGCTACTGAATTCTAAATGCAAACTTTATTTGCTGAGCTTTTTCAACCTTACACTGGTCCTTTCTGGCTTTGAAGAAGCTGTAGATTACATAAAGAGGGAAGATGTGTAGTCCAAGTTCTAGCTGGGGTGAAATAATTTCAAAGATAATACTATATTCTCTGCTTTAATTCAAGCCAACCTCTTGATCCATTAGAACTGTTAGAGATCCTCTAACACAGTAATATATGCCATTGCCCCTTCCTAAACTCTGAGACTAGGTAAATAATTAGCAATATTCTATGTTCCTAGGAAACTCATTTTCCATGGTACTATCCTCTGATATCAGCACTCACTATGTATCCAAGTTCTGTCTTCATAACTGAGTAATAGCTTTGTCAGGCTTAAGTAATAGCGGTGTTGCCAAAAGAAAAAGAGCAGTTACTTACTCCTGCATTCAAGGACAAAATAGGAGAACAATTTATATCCCAGAAATACTGAATATGACATTATGGGTACAGTGATTTTCATACACAGTAACAGTAGTAATAAAAATATGTCATTGCGTAACTATTGAAAGATATCAGTCGTTATAGTTCCTTCCAGTCATACAGCACTGTAACAGGATAGATCACAGAAGCTGTGTCAAAGCCAGGCCCTATCATCTCTGGGCCTACAAGGCTTTTCATCCTCATTCTACCTCATTTCTTGGCATTGTTCCTGGCTGAGAGGGACGCAGGTTTTGTTCCGTTTAAGAGTTTTTTGAAATAAAAAGGGGTCAGGATTTTCACAGAATCACAGAATCACAGAATGGCCTGGGTTGGAAGGGACCTCAAGGATCATGAATCTCCAACCCCCCTGCCGGGCAGGGCCACCAACCTCCCCATTTACTAGACCAGGTTGCCCAGGGCCCCATCCAACCTGGCCTTGAACACCTCCAGGGACAGAGCATCCACAACCTCTCTGGGCAGCCTGTTCCAGCACCTCACCACTCTCCTGGTAAAGAACTTCCCCCTAATATCCAACCTAAATCTTCCCTCTTTCAACTTAAAACCGTTCCCCCTTGTCCTGCTGTTATCTACCCTTTCAAAGAGTTTACTCCCTTCCTGTTTATAGGCTCCCTAATTTATAGGCTCCTATTTCAATTTTAGGATGCTTTTTAGGCTCCTATTTCAATAAGAATTCATAATTTTCAGCATCTTAGTTTTTGGCTGCTCAACTTGATTTCATGATATTTAAATGTCTTATAGATTTTGAAATTTCCAATGAAGAAAATTCTACAATCACTAGCCTCTTTGAAAGTCAATTGAAAAAATGAATCTTAGTTGCTTTAATCTGATAAACCCAGATGCACATATATTCTGAAGATAAACCAGGTACCACACTTGACTTATTGCCTGATAGAGTACCAAAGTACCTAAAAGTCACCTATTTTTCACCCAGTAATACATATTTAAGTTATTAATTAATCATTAATAAAGGCATTTATCTGTCTCTTGGTGGCAGTTGCTACTTCAGCTTCTTTATTTTCCTAGCAGAAAAGGAAACATAGCGTTGCATTCCAGATGTTACTATGGTGAGGCAAGAAACTGCAGCTGTAGACCTGAAGCAAAAGAGTGAGGTAATTTTAGGCCCCAGAGACTTGGTAAATATTAACTGTAAAAAAGAAAGTTAAAATAAAGTAACCAAAAATATACTCCATTATATTGATGAGTCAGTTTTACAAGAGCCAAAAAATGTTATCTTGAGATTAGCTGTGTCTTGTAAATATTTTTATGGGGTTTCATGTATTTATATGACAGCAGTAATTTCACGACCCTGCCCCCCATCCCTACATCCCCTCAGTGTTTATATACCTGGTTTCAAGTTCAGATTGGCTTAGTTTTGACCTCTCTGCATTGAATTTTCTGTCCAGATCCAAAGTGTTAAGATTGGGGTGAACAGTGAAGGCACAACCCTGCTCCAGGGAGAGCTGAGTTCACCCATTTTTGGGAGCACTGGGGCTCTCCAGGGCCCTGGGCCCACAGAGGAGAAGATTAATTGATTTCTCTTTGGCAGAGAGCAACCTGCCTCTTGCTGTTTCTTCCCATCTCTAAATGAGGTTGCTCAAAAGGAGGACTGCCTTATCCCTTCTCCATATTCAATCCTGCACTGCTCAGGAACAACATGACTTGGTCCTTGTCAGTGAGGTGCTGCATGCTGTATCCCACAGAGATTTGATATCCAGCCTACTCTTCTTGCAAACACATTCCTGGACTTAACTACTTACCATCAGTTTGAAACTATTTCAGTAGGGCAACTGATGCACAACCCAGAGCAATATCTAGTTGGAAGCCTTTGACATTACAAGATAGTGGCTGCTGCTCATTACTGAAGGCCATAGTGCAGAAACTTTTGTTCTCAGAGCATTATTCTTACTATACACTACCTGGGAAGATACACTTGATTCTGAATGGTAACTGAAAAAATTATTTATTTTTTTTTAAAGCAGTCTTTGCACAGAGCGCATAATGCTGGGGGGAAACACCAGTGCCTGAAACTCTGCCTACCCGAAAATAACCTTAAATATCAAACTACCCAGTTCCACTCCTGGGTGATCCTGTGAATCTTGAATTGACTCCTGTAAGGAATTCATCCCATTCTCACCAGACACAGTAGTCTGGTGTCTAAATATGTAATATGGATTTTAAACCCTTTGTAACAGACACCTCTTCTGTCTTTGAAGCAATAAGCTTCACTGGGGGAGCTGATTTTTTCTAACATTTATATCTTCACCAGTCTTCGAAGATTTTTGATAGTCAGACATAATGATACTCCATCTTGTATCTTCACACTTCTACTCAGTTCATAGTATTGGTTGACCTTAAGGGTCCATCAGCATGCAGCCTTGGAGCAATGTGGAGACAGACCACTCTTCACTGGGATGACAACATCTTTTGCAGAGAATTTCATAAATTTTAATCTCTAAACTAGAAAATAGGAAAATTCTCCACAATAAGACATACATTTTCATACTGAAATCTATCATTTTTCTTTGGAATCTTAGTATTAGCAAATTAATTATTTATGCATTTGTACAATATTCAGATCTTTCTGAAATGTTTCTGGGAGATAATGAAGAAAATTGTAAATCCAAACTGTAAAAAGTTCTCAAGTATATCTATAAATAAATAAATGAAGGAAGTAAACCAGATCCTTGGCAATGCAATGATGGAGGGCAATATTCAGAGTACAGAAGCTGAGAAGCATTAGAAAGTCTTGGCTCAAAATGCAGTGTAAAGGAAATTACTGAAGAATATGTGAAAAAGAAGGAAATTATTTATGGGAAGAAGACATTAACTTCTGGATTATCCAAAGTGAAGAAAAGTATAGAAGTAATGCAATAAAAAAATGGTGTATTAGATGATTGCTTCAGTCTATTCATTTTGCATAAATTAACTGGTTAGGTAAAAACTTGCGTCATCTGAATTACATTTTGAATTTAAAGAGGAGGGAATTTCTTTCATGAAAGTGTAAAGGAATCTGACAAAATGTGTTTATAAGAAACCAAAAGCCAGAGATTAACCTTACTTAATTTCATTCCTTAAGATATGACAAAAAAGAAAAAAAAATCCTCAAGCAAATTTCATGAAAATGCTATGGCAAAATATTGACTTCCACTATGTTATAAATGTTTCAGGAATAAACATATTGAAACAGAGTTAATCAAATTTAGGATCCATATAGAAATGTAGGATTTCACAGTAGGAAATAAGTACTTAGTACAAAGCACCATTCAGGATATATTCTGGAATGTCCTTACTTGTCTCCTTAGGCAAATATATTGCTCAAGTCAAACACAGCTGAAGGGGCATTAGGTGGGTAATATAAATCACCTGAAAAACAGGAAATGGGTAAACTCAACTCTGAATTATGTTGTCTCATATATACTAAGGGTTATTTTCCCGTCCTCTAATTTTAGCTGTCTAGAAGTTAACTGTCTGGTCGAAGGTAATCATCTCAACCTCCTCATTCAAAGAAAGATAGCTGTTTCAGAAGACAATTTTACTCTCTGATATTATAGGCCTATTTCATGGCCATGGATTTTGTTGCCCTTCTTCAATTGTTGTTGAGAAAGCCTAGGTTAAAATCAAATGTTCAGTGTGATGAGATGAGACTGATGGTAATTAAAAGACTAGAAATTTCAAATGATACCATGAATAACCCTAACAGTGAAGGTATCTTGATTTCATTTTTCATATCTTGGCTCATAGTTGTCTAAATATCCTTCTTGGTTCAGAAATATAATGAAATTACAGCAGCTAAAGTAATCTCACTATCTCCTACAACTTGTTTTAAAGAGTTTATGCCAATCCTCTACAAAGAGTACTTACATCTTTCTAGCATTTATTTATATATATATATACATATGTTTAAAAAATATATATATTGAAATTATATTTAAAAAATTAATTATTTTTATTTATTAGTAGTATACATGTCAACACTGAGGAATACGGTGAGCCTATGCCCAACAAGATCAATTTCAAGATTCTTTTCACTGATTTCAATGGAAACTGACTCAGATTCCAGATGCACAGCTGTAATAGTTTGTAGCCTAGAGTCTTACAGCAAACTTCAATTTTCCCCTGCTCCACAACACAATCATAATGAAAAGCAAACTTTTATTTCAGGATGAAATGTTTGTTATCCTTTCTTGGCTCTTCTACTTGTCTAGGACTTTCAGTTTTAGATATCATGGCATTTCGTTCTCCCCTTGTGACACAGTGACAAAGACGCCAAATTGATAAAGTGTGCAGATCCACCATTTCCTGTGCTCAGCCCTGAGAAAAGAATTATGAAAACCCTTCTCCCTCTCTCTTTGAAGTCAAGAAAGCCAAGTGCTGGCAAGTAAATACAGAAAATAAATGTTACCAATGAATATATCAATAAAATTTCCACTGGCAAGGGCTACGGACAGGGAATTAACATGCCATTTGTTGATTAATTGTACATCTTGATGGTTTTTATGCCTTGCAGTTTGAAAACAGAATCCTAGCGTAAAGTTAATATTATATTCAGTTCAGGAAGAATACCTAGGAAGACAAGGATGCCTTTCCTATGAAGTGTTTAAAATGACCTTGAAAAAAGGCTGACGATAGAAGACTCATTCAACACTTTTAGGACTTCACTGGAATAAAGATTTTACTCACTGCCTTCAGATCAACAAGGCTTTCCAAATTCATGAGCCTTTATTAGTCTATTATTTTCTTTTCAGAAGCAAGTAGCAGGTTTTTCCATACTTCAAATATTTTAAAATTCACCTTTTTAGGAATAAAAAATGGAAACTGTTTTTTTCAGAAGCTTGACTTACATAAAAAAAGTTCTGAGAATTTATTTTTCTGTGAATTTTAGTCCTATTGCAAAATTATTTCTGAAAAAAAAAAGGCTGTACAAGCCATATCTCCATTTAGGATAATGAACTGAATGCAGTAGGACTTTCTGACTTCAACAAAAAGCATTGGCTGAATATACAATTATCTGTGATCTGGGGCAAGCTGCCATAGAGAGTTTTTTTTTTTTTTTTAATTAAATGAAAGTGGTCTGTGCAAAGGATTGAAAGATTTTAATCTTCTATTCGCACTATTCTGTTCAGTACATTTACTCAAAACACAAGAGACAGTTTGCATTGTTGCATCTCTCCCTCTCCTTTATTTAGATCAGGACAGCATCCACTCTTATCTCAGGACTTCCTTAAAACGATCTAAGACAGGTAAGCTATAAAATGTGAATGCATTTACCTCTTTGTGGACCTGATTTATATTTTTCCTCCTTATTTGGATGATGTCCAAGAGCTGCTCCAGCTTTCTTGACAGAAGACTCTATCTCACTCCTTTAGGATAAGCAGTCATATGGATTGGAGTCCTTAAAAAAAAGAGCTTTAGGGCCAACTAGTCTTTCTTTCTGTGTGATAAGACATTAATGTTAGTTGTCTTCCAGCTATGCTGACTGAACCTGAAAAAAAAGAGACTTAAGGCTTCCACATTCTCTTGCTCCAAAAACACCAAGTCTCCATATAAGTGCAAATTAACTATTGTATTTTGCACTCACACAGCCTCCTCATTATCCTTGCCACCAGCAAATACAAAAGGCCTTCATCACTTCCTTGGGAAGATAACAGAACAGAAACATACCCATGAGAAGGCACTACAAAACAGTATAGATAAGGAACCTGAAATATGTCATACATCCAGGCAATATTTCTGCTGGAATTTCATCAGTGACTGCCCTGAAACTCACCAGAGTAACAAAGATTTCAGCACAGAGGTATCTCAACTCAATATTAAGCATAGTCTTCATGGAAAGCAAAGCATTATGGAATGCATGGGTGAATGAGAGATGAAATCTAAAGGAAACCTCTCCTCTAAAATAGTTCAGTCATTCATATATAAATATGTGCACTCTAAATATCATGTTAATGCTGGACAAAAAGCTTACCATAAATCTAATAATGAAGACCAGACTGCAGATTTGCAAACAAGAACTTAAAAGCAACCCCGATCTTACAGAAAACTGCATTACCATTCACATCTATCAAAAAACTTTTATACATAATGAAGCACAAATATACCTGGGAATCTCCTGGGACTTCATGAAACTTTAAATCAGTTTGCTGCCAAATTTGCTTTCCAGCAATGATGGAGTTGCATTAAAACTAAGTGGTTTGCTGTACAGGGCAATTATTTGCCTTCAAGGCTGTGGGTTATATTGGAAAGTAGACGAATGCCAAGAAATCTTATAATGGAAGATTCTTAATTATTGGTATTGACATTGCTCATAAAACAAAAGGTAAAGTTAAAAATTAGTGTACCAAAAAACATGATTAGCATTCTTCCACTGTCCTGTAAGTAACTTTAGAGAATCAAAAAAGACTCACATATGCTGTGTAGGAATGGACGGAATGGATGTCTGTGTAGAAAACCTTATGTGCGTAAGTCAGCAAGAATGCGCATGCTAAAATGACAATTAGGAAGATGTAAACATTTATATCCTTTGCCTTTTATTATAGCCCCACATTTTGAAATATTTATCCCCTCCAGTGCATTGGCTTTTTCATGTTCTAATATAATCCCAAGGACTTGCATGCAAATTTGAAAAAAAATCAATCTTTTAATAAAATCGAACCATTACTTCAGAATTTGTCAACTTTTCCACAGATGTTGAATAGTCCCTGCTAATAAGCCTCTTATATGGAGTATTTCCCATGTGTTAACTTCATTCCCCCATTTTCTATGTATATAATGAGTGCAAAAGTGCACTTGAACACAAATATGGCACACAGCATGCAGTTACATTTTCCATTTGGATTCTTCTTGCCCTCTTGGTAGTGATGCTGGGAAATATTATATTACACAGAAAATTTTACTCCCAATAAAAGTAACTCCTTCTGTGACTGCCTTCTGTGCACATTCTGGACCACCATGTGTTTTAATGAATTTCCACTCTTGTAATGGAATACTGCAAGGCAGCATATAATGGTAACATGGCTGAGCAAGACTCTGTTCCTCCCTAGGACTACACAAGGCTGCACTGTGTGGTGTCATGCTTCTGAAAATATCCTAGTCAGAAGAATACTATGTGTTACAGAAATACTAAAGAAACTTCTGTTTTGTCATATGCTTGGGCTAGGCATCTTCACTGAGCCTCAGCTACGCCATTTTAAAACTGCTTCACTACTTTCTTCTCTCACTCATATTTCCTTCCATCTGTTCTTTAAAATAAACACTGTTTTTCCTAATTAAGAGGTAGAGTTCATAGCATATATTTTATCACTTTTTTTCATTTTGACTTTCCATGAGAAGCATCTTATTCTGCATTTTTCCTTCGAAGTTTTGTCAGACTTCCAAATTTACATCTTCAAATCTTCTCATTCTTGAGGAACTTCAAGTGGTACAATTAAGAAAAGTTAATATAAAAGGAAGTGTCTTAAAATCTGCCAGGTGCTTTCACACTACTTTATTACTTCTACATGAAACAAAAACAAAAACAAAAACTAAATCAATCAATCAAACAAACAAAAAAGACATTTTATAAGCTGCAATGTCTATATACAATTCATATATTTTGAAACAAATATCTGAAAAGCCAACTTAGGGACACACCTACTTATGATCAGTACTCAAAGAAATAGTCAGTTTTACCCAGTAGAAAGCAGTTAGGCTGACAAAGAGCCATAATCTAGGGTCCAGAATTGAAGTGAGAGTCCTTTCATGTAGCTCTTCTCTTACATAGGACATTAATCTGAGGACAAGCTTATTGTTCATGCATACTCTTGCAAGTTCGCTTTTGAGTTAGATCCAAGTCTTACTCTGCAGGTGAGGTCTGCAAATTTCTAACACAATAAGTCAAATCATTCCTGAAAAAGTTCCTCCTCCCACCCCCTTGCCTTCTCAGACTTTTACCTGATGTCATCTAACATTTTACTGACTTTTGAAGATACTTGTGAAATTTTGGTGCTCTTGGAATATTTTATGAAGATTTACCACAAAATATTTATATGTATATGTATATGTACATATATGTATGTATATGTATATATATTTATATATATATGTGTATATATATATAAAGAATAAAGTAAAGCATATAGCTATTACTTTGTAACACTGTTAAGCATAAATAATTATCCAGTTAAAACATTCTTCCTGCAGATTGACAGAGAATGTTTTACATTTTGTGATTTAGTTTCCCTAGCATTTTCTTTAACAGGTAAGACTCTTTAACAGGCTTCCTTTCTGACCTTTACTGATATCCAGCTTTCACCTCTTCGGTTTTCTGCCTGTTTGACTCTTTGCATTATTTGTATTGCATTATTTGTATTCTTTACATGTTGGTTTTTGTTGTTGTTTTTCTATAGGGAAAAGATGTATGTCTGCACTTAGTCTATAACTCATTATAACATTTCAGTGAGCATGGAAAGTTGTGCTAGGTCATACAAAGCATGTAGAAGCAAGGGTGACATCAATGCAGCTGGTAAGTGCCAACTCTGTAATAGCAACATAAACAAAGAATTAGGCATTTCGATGAAATTATAATGAGATTGTATGTTCCTAAAACTCACCAGACAGTAATTTAATCTTCACAAAACTCTTCTGAAATAAGTACAAAGCAATAACTATATAGTTTCCAGATTAAGTAGTTGATGCAATAAGCTCAGGTGGCATGACTAAAGCCATAACATGACTGAAACTTTTGTATTACTGTATGCTTGTATGTCAAAATCTATCAGTCAATAAGCCAGCAAATGGATTCAGCAGAGATACAGAAAGGATACTTCTAGCTCAGAAATTGTTACATTAGAAGTATCGTTTGCGTCTTAAAATGTCTTGAGTTTTAAATTAGATTATCTTAAAAGTAAATGAACTTTAAACATCATGTTTTTTTCTAACAGAAGGATCTTTGTATTGCCAGAAAAATAACACGAGCTGAGTGACACATTTCAGTACACCGGTCATAAGCTTACACATCACTTCATATAGATGCATTCTATTTTTCAGTTGATTATTTTTTAAATTATTGATTTTGCAAGGGCGTATGTAATGAGTTATTAAGTAAATTTCTACTTGCGTGAAGGTGAAGATCTATACCAGGGCCTTGCCATGTCCCAAATCTCTGCTTCTGAGGGAGTGACTAGGCATACAATAAAAAAACTTCTGATGGCCAGTATTCAACGTTGCCTGATTTGAATGAAATAGTGTTCAAAACTATATGATATTTAAAACTATGGTGCTTTCTACATTTTAATGTTCCTAGCAGCTCAACTAATATCAGTTTAATAGTAGTGTGAGGCTCCTCAGAAAAGAAGCCAAAGAGTTGGTATATTTTACTAGCAGAAACCTCAGGCATTTAAATGGATGGCCTTGTCTTCCATAAAGGCTGCCTGTGAGGACATCTTTAATTAAAGGAAAGTAGATTGTTAGCAATAAATGCTGTAACTTGTCTTGGAAAAGGACAAAGGTCAAGTGATGACTTGGCAAGTTGATATAACCACATCCAACCACTAGCTGTGAGCTACAATCAGATTTAAATAATCTGGTAGCTTTATTTCCTGCCAGAAAAAAGTTTCTTCCCTGTTATGCATTACAATTTTCAAGAAGACCCTGGTTCCAGCAGGGAGGTCTTTAATTTGGAATTTCACACTAGATTGTCATCCAAAACTTTGGTGATTTTTAAAATACTTGATTGAAAAAAAAAAAAAATACACTGAGAATGTTGTGTCAGGAAATAAGATTAGAAGCCTATGTACAAAAAGAAAATGTCTTAAAGTATTAAAATCCAGAAGTTCATGAATGGGAACTGTAAGATTACCATAACAACTAAAAATAATACACAAAGATTCATGATTGTTATAAAAAAAAAAAAATAGCCAACACAAATTGCTTCTACAGTGGTTTTAAATTACTTTTCTTGTATTCATGCGCATTACCTTAAAGCATTTCTTTTCTGCACTGCCTTAACTTATTTAATAGCATGGCACTGTAACTTCTGATACTAAATGGTAACTTTAATAAAAAATAAATGATTATTAAGTATAAACATATTCAGATATGAGAAGTAAGAGTGCAGACATATATATTTTATGAATAGTGTATATCCCAGACACAACACACTTGTACGTAAATGTGCATGCGTGTAATGAAGAGAAGATTACCAAGGAGAAAATAGCATAACAAATACATATTCTAACATATAAAAGATAAATATTATTAATGTAAGGGATAAAAGCCAGACATGTCTGGAATAGTTTCTTGGGTAAAAAAATTGAGACTGACTCCTAGCAAGTACCAACAAAACCCTTAAAACATAACATGATGTCAAATAGTCTCTACAAGTCACTTGCAACAACAGAGAAAAAAAAATATTGCAAATATGTAAATATCTCTAAAAACATACTTGTTGCTGTTTTTTGTGCTGAAATACTGTGTATTAATTAGAGTAGGTAATTACAAACACACACACACAAAAAAAATCACAAGATATCATCCAACTCTCTAAAAGTCTTCACAAGGTTTTTAAATGCTTTTTTTTTTCCTCATTCCAAGACATAAATTGTACTACATTTCATGGGGAATGAGAATTTTCCCCATGAAGAAAAGTAAATATTTCATTCATATTCCTACAAGCCAACAAAGTATTGCATTTCAAAAGGGTGTGTTTCTATATAAACTAAACTTAATTAATTATGCGTGGTCTACCTCTACTGCAGGTAGTGAATTGAGTACACTGGGTAATTCTGACAAACAGAATTAGTGTATTAATGTCTTTCACAGACTCGTATATCTACTCGAAATTACTAAGATCACAAGTCCTCTAGTCTAGAACTCAGCCACTAACATTGCTGCTAGTGTACAGATAAGTCAGTAAAATCAGTTTTAGTAACTGTTGTAAATGCCACTGGATCACCCTTATTTTCTAGATAAGAACTGAATACAAAATATGTCACTTGTGACATTTCTGAGACCATATGATGTGAAGGAAATCTGGAGCAGGTTGCAGTAATGTTGGAAATATTGTCTAAACAGCTCTGTAACCATAATTATGTGTTTGCTCCATAATGATGGACTTCTCATCTTAAGGAATGCCGTTGCAAGCGGGAACATTATATAAATGGCCAGGTTCAACAGCCACGATGGTGTAAGTATGAGCCCTTTTTGTTTTATTTATGAACTGAAAATTCATCCAAAGGTTTTCCATTGTCAAGTGACTACCACAAATGTTACAGCATGTTTGCCAGCAGAGTTTTGAAGATATACCTCTGTTGCACTATTGTTGCCAGAAGAATGCCACAAAATCTCCAGCTCTTCTTAAATAAGGATTCCAGGGCTTCTGGCTCGCAGTCATAAACAACAACGACTCAAGTTGAGTTCAGGCTCTGATTGCAGTCTGCTGTTACAAAACTGTATGTTAGCAGTATTCTTGGATATTCCTGCAAGAATCTGTCAATCAAAATCCTATTATGGAAGAACTGATGATGCAAGCACAAACAAACAAACAAACAAAATAAACCAACCAAAAAACAACAACAAAAATTTGATAAAGCCAACTTCTGGCTAGCCTCAGAAAGAAGGGCTACATGTTCTTTCCCTTGGTTTCTGAAGGGTTTTTTAATTTTATCTTCCTTTTTTTGCAGTTGTTTTAAATGACTCTCCCTGCTGTTTCTTCCACTGCAGATGACAGAAACATGTTTGTCAGGAGGAGTAGGAGGTGTTCCGGTCTTATCACTTAAACTTTGGTGAATTAAAGTTGGTAACATCCCTGCCTGGAGAAAAAGGATTATGAACCTATATTCACAGAATCACAGAATGCTTGAGGCTGGGAGGGACCTCTGGAGATAATCTAATCCATGAATGGCACATCTCTTAATTCACTTTGGGATTGGATTGGCCAAGTTTCAATTGGCCCTTAAAATCCTTAGGACTAAAATCAAACCTGCTTTGCTTACCTGACATAGACCCCAAACCTAATTCAAGCAAGAGAAATGTGTAGGTCATTCAGAAAGTAATGCCTGCTATTTATTTCCATGAAAACAACATCTACAAAAAGCATAATAACAGTATTTGATAGAGCAAATTATTAGCTACAAACAGTGTTTTTCAACATAGTCACCACCATTAGTTCTGCATTTTCACCAGTGATGAGCAAGAGCCTTCACACTGCTCAGATAAAAATTTGCATGGCCATCCAAAGCATGGCTTCTATTTCAAGTCATTGTTGCCACTGAAATGCACCACCCACTGTCTCACTGTGTTTGGTCTCCATAAACATTCAGCAAATGTCAATGAACATTAATGAGTGCCATTTTCTTCTACATTTAGGAATTCAACTCTACACCTTTGCTTCATCTGCACTTCCATGTTACATGCAATTTTGTCAGGTGCCCCTCTGCTACCATCTATCACACGGCAACAACATGTAATGGAATATTGATGGGAAGGTTCAACTTCTGCTGTTTTACCACCAATATCTGCCTCTGACATTGTGGGACAACATAATAAAATAGGAGGCATTACTTTCAGAGCAGCCCTTGTATATATGAGTCCTTACTGCCAAAGTTTTTGTGTAATATAGGCAGCTGGCATTCCTTTTCACTTTATAAGGCAATGTGCTTTGTTTAATGATACTGCCTATTTAGTTTTTCAAGAGTCATGTGGTTACATACAAGGGCGACATATGGTGATGTTGGCATTCTGTAAAGAAACCAAAAATATTCCCAGAATTAATCTGCTAGTTAAGTTCTGTCAGTAGCTCTCCCTAAACATCCTTTGCTGGGACTATAGCTGGAGGACTGGCACCAAGTCAAGAACACAGACTGTAAGGTTGTACTATATGGCTAAAAATGAACCTTCAAACTGAGCATTCATACTCTGGTTCTTGTGAATAGTTGTTTCTCATAACACTTGGCCATAAAATCTTATTTCCCAGCAAGAAAACAAAACAAAACAAAACATCCTACAGTTTGGAACTTTCCTGGCTTTTTATGAAACTGCAATAGGCTTATTTGCCTTTCATTATATACCTGATATGTTTTTACTAATAACATATATTTTGCACCAATAGTTAAGTAAAATAATTTAGTGGCTTAGTGGGAATAAAATGGCAATAAAGGAAAAGAAAATGGAGAAACTGCTTGCTGGTGGAACACCCCACTATTATTAATTGTGAACCATGTGATCTGGCAAACTTTTGATTTACCAACGCAGTCCACTCCCTTGTAAATTCTAGCTGGCTTTCCCATACATTATTATGTGGATTCCTTGCAACCACTTCCCTTTCTGATTTTCCAGAGACAGAGTATAAAGTTTCCCCAAATGCCAATAAAATGTGAAATCCTATCCCACTCTTTAGGTTTGCTTTGTGTAGTCATCTTCTATAATAAGAACAAGCAGTTTTAAACATTGGTTTCTTCTATTTTTGCCTTCATTCAATAGTTACTATTCATTATAAACATCACAGTTTTTATTTCAACATTTGTATGGTGTTTTTTTTTTTTTTAAACTGTTGGCTCTAATACTAAGAAAAAATGTAAGTATTTCCTTTCTTCTACTTAAAAAAAAGGAGGCTTACATGAATGAATATGTTCCACTTCCTCGTCCTGATTTTGCTTATAGTTTTACTTTGCCATATAACACAGATGTCTATAGGTGAATGAAGTTGGAGTAAAACACATTAAAGAAACCACATTTAGCATGTCATTTTATAGGTAAAAATAACCCTAAAGCAATGTACAAACATTTGGCCTTAGAAGTTCTATGCTTTTCTGCTTGAAGTGTCCTCTACTTTTCAAATATTTATTGATAGTGCAGACACTGTTTTTGACTGAAGCAAAGAACACGTGGGTTATTCACTGATCCAATTTGTTGACAAGCTCATGAGGGGGAGAAGAAAAAGGTTGAACATGGGTGGGTGGTTTGCAGCAGACTTCAACATCTATAATTTACTTTTGGGGAGGAAAGGCTTTTGCATGACACTGGGATGTAAGATTCTGAACACACACAGCATTACGTCATTCCCATTAAATTATTTCATTTTCTTGGAAGGCTACTCAGGTTTGCATTGGGTTCGTGGAGCTGTCAGAATAAAAACATTCACGATTCTGTGGAAGCTGCAGCAGCACCAAAAGGTCATGTCTCTTGCGGTTTGGCAGAGGGAAACCAGTGAGACTGCAACAGAGATAAATTTAGCCCTAATTAAAAGGTGTTAAGGTAAGAAATAAAAATCACCTCATTTTCCTTTGTGGCCCAGTGTTTCAATACCTGCCTAGAGTTAGATTTCTCCTTCTGCCATTGGAGGTGACTGAGACTGATTACTTGAGCTTGGAATTGCAAACAACACTGCTCTGTTCTAAAAGGGCACTGTCTGTGCCCTCAGATGTGGTTCAACAAAGCCATAGTAATCTCTCAGGACGGGTAGAGAAGTAGTCAGTCAGTAAACGAAATTTAAGAGAAAGGGATATGTTCCAGAAATTAATGTAGCTCTATATATTGAGATATATTTATACAGATATATGTTTTGTAAACTTGAAATTATTTCTTAAAGATTTCCTTATGTGAAAAAAGTCAGAGGCTACAATGCAGCCACATCTGAAGATTTACACAGCATAGAAAACTATAGTCTACTACCTCTCCCCATACCTTCTGAAGCTCTAAAATCAGTTAAGTAACTCCTACAGTTAATATAACCCTCATTGCAAGCAATGTAAATTCCCACTTCCATTATTCTTGCTGCCTATTAGTCTTCTCCCAGGGACATTGCAAAAAACTACTAATTTTCCTCAAAACTGCAACAGCAACCAATTGGCAGGTTTGAGGCCAGAGGTTGTTAGCAGGCTGCTCTGTTTGTCAAGTTGCATAGCAGAATGCACAGTTTCAGCTGCATTTCTGTTTGCTCTTCAATCCGTAACCAGAGCTGAATTCTTGTTTTCCAGTGTTGTCCCTTAAAAATTGTTGCAACTATTTAAAATTAGTGATCTTCCCTGATAGCATAACCACATCCTAAGAGCAATCTGACACATTTTAAGAGAAGCATATGAATACAGAGGGATAAAACCGTATCTGCACATCTAAATACTCTCATGGATTATAGGGAAAAGCTGAGACCCATTGACATGGCAGTTAAGGTTTAGATGCCTAAAACTAGATGTGATCAAGTCAAAGCTGATCAAACAATAAGGACAGGATGGGAGGTAATAAAATATAACACTGGTACATGTTATGGGGGAAGAGTTTTGGGCCTGTGCCAGCAGAACAGAATTTCGCATAATGGTACTTGGGAAGTAACAGTCAAATGGCGAGGAGTTAGCTGGTTCATAGCCAGCTCTGCTCCTGAATTGCACAAGGGAGACTGTGAATATCTATGGTCATCCTTTGGGTCTCTCGAAACTCCAGAAAATTAGGATTAAGATAGTCAGGACAGTTATCCTGATGATTTCAGAGGGTTTTGGACTGCTTGGAAGGTTATTTTTCAGTCAGTGCAGCCACTTCAAATTTGGCTGGCCTGCAAAGCATATGTGTCACTGCTTTCCAGATGGAAGGACCAGGAAGGAGAAGCTGGCTGGACTGGCACTTCCAGTGTGCTTTAGGCAAAGGGAAATCTGGAAGGGGTGGCTTCCTTTGCTAGCTGACTGGCTGGTAGCTTCACACTTTGCTCAGTGCCTGGAAAAAGAGAAGTCAGTGACAAGCTCAACGTGGCCCTTGGGGACATTACAAAACATCAGTTCACTGGCAGTTCCAGTTAAGAAGTGCTCAGTGAGTCATAGCTACACTGTGTTAATGGCCAGACCTGGCTCACAGGCAAGCACATTCTGCGCCTTCATTCCTTCCAGCTCAGTTTAGTTTCTTCTGCTCATCTCCATCATTACTCATGCAGAGCTGGATAAGTGCCTGCCTGTTTGTGCAAGTGTTTTATTTGCTTCTGCAACCTGTTCCTTGGTGTTGAAGTAGCCTCAACACCAGAGAACAAAGCTTAGAGATTTTTCTCCATAGCAGGTAAAACAAACAAAGCTCCTCCCAGTTCAATTAGTTGTGTCTTTACCCAGCCTTACACTAGTGATGACTCTTTTTTGAACACGAGTCCGCAAAGTAATGGAAGCTGTCATCAGCAGTTTCTGACGTGGTACTAGATTTGCTGCATACATCTACAGGGAACTGAATTTTCAGTGTAGCTGTTCTTGCAAACTTTGTTTTGTGTACTACTTGCTATGCTGAAAATTCGATCCCATTTAAGAATGGATAAAAAAAACTTTGTTAGGTTGACTTTATATTAATATGCAAGAATATTTAATTCCCTAGAATGTATAGCTAGAAATGAATTAATTTTAGCAAAGCTGTAAATAGCACATGAATATCAAAGGCAGACCAATACTCTGTTATTTGGAAAGAACCTTATATGTGTGCAAGCAAGCAGTTGTAGGATGCTGGGAAAACATGACAATTAAAGTAAGAACTTTGTTGAAGATAGTCATAGGCAAATAATCTCTCTGCAGACTGAACAACAGCCTAGCTGATTTGATTCAAGAAAATTGCTTCTCTTAGTGAAAAGCAGTCCAAACTTCATGAGGATGAAATGGGGAAAAGCAGTGTTTAATGACTGTGACGATGCTTAACTCAGGATTTCCAAGACAAGCAGAAATAAAAAGAAGTCACAAGTCACTTCCTTACTGTTTTTATTTATCTCATCTTGCTAACTCTTAAATTAATTAGCTAAGCAAATCTTTTTATATTCTCTCCTAGTCATCTGTAATGTTTTTCTGTCAAAAACAAGATACTGGTCTAGACATACCTTGTGTATAACCTTATAGAGAAGTTCTATACCTTATCAGTAATGGAATAAAATGTATCAGAGATTTTCAAACAGAGACAAAGTGCGTCAGACCATCGATCTTTCTGTCAATGAATATTTGTTCTGTGGAACTTATTTCCCAGCAGTCCTATGTAATTTAAAAGTACCAAATAGAATTTATTGAGCAGATTATTCTTTGAGAATATCTCATTAGCAGAATTTGTTTTCTTGATACTTAACATAAATTCAGATCTTTTCTCCTGATCAAAGCATGATGTATACCTTCAACAACTTTCCATAAAGACATGCAAGAACACAGAGCAACTGAAGTATTAAAAGAGATTCGTTTCACTTGTTTTTTCTTAGACATTTTCAAGATTAATTTTAAATAAGATTTTCCTGAACAACCCTATCCAAAAGCCTTGCCTACACTGGATGTGAAGAGACTTAATGAACACTCTGGGGGAAAAAAATAAAATCCAAGCTCAAACATCAGCACTGAGAATAGAAGGAAAAGAAAAAGCACACCAGGGAAATTCCAGTCTAACAAAGCATATACTGTAAATTGATGTTACTTATCTAAATATTAGTAAACTGTTAATAAAGAAAAAAAAAAACTTTATGAAACTAGCTTTAAATTAGGGCCACACAGCTTTGTATAGCAAGCTTACTGCTAATTGAAAATTAGACAGAGTTGTGGTTAGTTTAATGACAAGGCTAGAAAATACACATTGGGCCTACGACAAAGATACCCAAATCCAAAGACAAGCTTCTCTTGATTATAGTGCTTACATCATGGTCATTAGAATTTAAACCAACTAACCCAAACACAGACATCATATCTTCATTTGATAGCTTCAGTCTAGTAAATAGTGGGAAAGGATGTTATGTATGGATTAGCTTAGCTGAAACAAAACCAGACATTCTTTTTGAACCTGTCTGGCATTGAAAACAAAAACTTCAAAATCAGGCAGTAAAGTGGGCTTATAAAGCCAGAGGCCTTTGATTTTTTTTTAAGGATCTGCATAGTGTTTTAACCAGTCTTTGTTTTGCAGGAAAACCACCTCAGCACCCAGGAATGAGGCATCCTTGTGTGCAGTCTATCAGTGTTCAAGATGTTGACTTTATCTGTGGGAACACATGAAGATTAGCAATGTTCTCCTTTGTGCTCCACCACTAGAATTCCCTGAGTTTGTGAGTCACTGTCAGCTGCTTACTAAATATAACCCCTCAACACTGGTTGGACTTGTAGTCATGATGGCAGAATTACTGGAGACAGCATAAAAACTGCACATTTAAAATGTCCAATATATATACATATAACTTATAGTCTGAGAAAATATCTTTCTGGTTTCCATGTTGCCTCAAATTTTCATGTCATGAAGCATTTCAGCCCAGATAGAACTGAATCTGCATCTTGTATGCTAGTCTTATTTGGGCAGGGAAAAAAAAATCATTATTTTTTAAGGAAAATTTTAAAATGAAAAATGTAAAAGATTTGAAAGTCTGGAAGAAAATTTGATGGTATTAGTAGAGAGCACAGATGGCCACCAGCAACCAGACAAGAGTAGAGAGTGTACTGCTGTATAAATCATTTTTCGTGAATTATTCATTTCTCGCATTTGAGATTTTTATGGAATTAGTAAACTGAATCATTATTTCTGAGGTATCATCTCTTCTGAGATGTATTTTGCTCACCTATCTTGGATGGCATGCAGATAATCAGACGGATGGAAACCACACTGGTAGCATCAGGGAAGAATAATAAGGGATATTTAAAAACTGAAGAACTTGTTCTAGTTAAGCAATCATGTAGATATAAAGAGAATTATGAAAGGTGCAGTCCTCACTCCACGGATTTTCAACTTTCCCAATCTTCTAACTCTTAAGTCTGTATTGTGGCATAGTGTTACGTGGCACATAACAATACGATCTAAGTCCAAAGCCTATCAGTAACCCAAGGCATTTCTGTGAGACAGACCATCTACTAAAGGTCTGTCTCTCTCCACCAGTTTTAGATGGAGGCTAAATCTTTCTTTAGAGAATATGTCTTGTTATTAGGGGATAAAGCGACTTGAATTAAATCCAAAGCCTCTTATGTGAATCTGAAGACCTTTTTACATGTAACTGTGTAAAAATCTCATGGTTTCTGCACAGCAAATGCTAATGGTTTGCTTAAGGCTACCACAAGGGTATTTATAAATCTGCATATTCAGCAAATTATGTTCATAGAGGATGAGACATAAGACATAGACTGAAACATCTTTTTATTCAGAGAAAGAAGCATATGTAGATATGAGTCACAATACAACGGCAAAACTCAGCAATAGGAGCAGTTCCCTCCCTTCCCACAAATTTTAAACCTGTGCAGTCATGTGAAAAGAAAGAAAGAAAAAAAAGAATCCTAGAATAGAAAGTGCTTCCCCTGCAAAAATGGAAAACCACTTTAATATGCAGAACTCAATTTATGACGCTGTGTTACCTGCTGTCTTTAGTTTACTGATTATCAGATCACTTAATGTTAGCTCACGTACCATCAACATTTCTAATCACAGACCAGTGAGCTAATAAGAGGACTGGAACCAAAAAGTCCCATGAGGCATCTACAGACAGGATTGTCTTACATATCCTTCCATAATAATAAGGGGATGGAATGTAATACAAATTATAAGCTATCTACTACTTCTGTAACTGATATCCAGTGCAGTTTGGTCTTATATGCATTGCAGCATAATGTGCAGATATCTGCACTGCTTTGTGGTACTGATGTTATATGGATTCATGCTATGCTCATGCATCCAGTTAACATAACATAAAAACAATTGTTCAAACAAGTGCATTTCCACATCATAACCTATTCAGTGGCCAATCTGCTGTCAGCCCTCTAGCAGATTGATGAGTTTCCCTCTGTTTTTCTTGATGACACATTAAGATTTCCTCAGAGTTGGTGTTCCAAATTTCTGTTCTGTCTTTTAAAGTCAATGAGTTATATTCCATATAGGTAAGGTCTTGTAATAAATCTGTAGCTTTTATCTTTCCTAATGCTAAAATGAATGTTCTTCAGAGAACATTTTCAGAGAACTCTTCTCCAGGGAATTCTAAACTAGGAACGTTTGAAGACTGGGTAGTGTAAAAGGTGCCAATGAAAGCTAATGACATTGAGAAGAAATTTATAGAGTAACAGCAGGTAAAAAATATTTACGTAAAGAATGCTTGTTCTAGTTCATTCACTGATTTCTTAAATGTGTAAATAGAAAAACAATAACATGAAAAATTGTTAAATGCTTCACAACACTATGCTGCAAAGAGCAACGTAGTAAACATTCCAGCAGTTTCCTGCATACATTAGCAGAACAGCCCAGAAATTGCTAGGTTTATTTAATAAACTTTGCAGCAGATAGTCCTCAAGTTTATACTTATTTACTCAAGATATATTTTATTTTGTCTGGTGCTATGATATAAAGTACCTCCCCATTAAAAGGGAAGGTAGGCAACAGGGAATATAGCTGCTCCAGAGGCTCCAGAAATTTCTGGGATTCAGTGGTAAAAAAAGTTTCAACACAAAATTTGTTGCATTAAGTGTGATGCTCAGACACCATTTCGAGCAGAGGTACAAGCTGTAGATTTGTGAAACAAAATGCCAGCTACAAAATAATTTACACCAACACTGTGTAAGGTGTGTTTTTTCCTGTATTCATCACAACCTTAAATTGGCAGTAACAAATCTATGTGAAACTCAACATTTTTGTGTCATATAAGGTTCATTTTGCTGTGTGCTGGTTTACACCTACTCATTTCCCTGCTCAGGTTTCAGACCTGAAGGTCTCCAACCCTCCATTCGCAGCATGGAATAGGTCACACTTCCTGCTCCCCCATAAGAAGAATTACCCTCTTTAATGAGAGAGAAAGAACAAAGAATAAGTAACTGTGTTTCTGGAACATGCTCACAAAAGTGGGGTGGTTGGTGGGCATTTTCATGAATACCAGCATGAAAAGGCATATCTGGTGATAAGCAGGACCATGAATCCATGAATAACAGCAAACTGAATTTGATTTATTTCTTTGTGAATGTATTTGCAAGTCTGTTTTCACATTATTTGATCAGATGTAACAAATAAGCATTTCTTTATTTGTTAATGGAAACGCATTCTATAACATGATCTATTAATGAAACACAGATGTCAATAAAATATGGTACATTACTATTTTGCACCACTGTACTGAGGAATCAAGAGAAACAGAGGGATGGGAAAGATAATGCCCAGTTTTCAGATAGAGCTTCAGATCAATTTGAAGTGATTATTTCTGCCTTAGGTTTCATATAACCAGGAGGGAGACAGACTGAAAGTAATAAGACAAGGGACAACATCTTTAAACTGAAAGAAGGAAGATTTAGATTAGATGTTAGGGGAATTTTTTTTCACCGAGTGTGGTGAGGCCCTGGAACATGTTGCCCAATGAATCTGAGGATGTATGATCCCTGGAGATGTTACAGGCCAGGTTGGGTGGAGCCCTGGGCAGCCTGATTTGATGGGTGGCAGCCCTGACCATGGCAGGGGGTTGAAACTAAATGATTCTCAAGGTCTTTTCCACCCCAAACCATTCTGATTCTATGAATCTGTGATTATTATTCACTGATGCTTCTGTTTCGTCATAGAATATTAGTAGGACATACATCTTCCAAGAAGTTATTTCCCCTTCCTATTTAATTCTTATATTCAAGGCAATAGAAATATATGGGGTCTAAGCACACCATAGGAATTCATCTATAGCATATGAAACTAATAACTTAGTCCTTACGGTAATGTTTCTTTTTTTCTACACTGCTGATGAGAAGACTTGTTCTTGAATTTTGCAGAGGAAGGGTGTCAGAGCAATTGCCAATAATTGCATCAATGAAAGAATAGTTGAGATCATATCTTACTGCTTCTCTCATCTGATTCCAATTTCCATATACTGTTAAAAATACATAATAAATCTGAATAATACTTTAAATGAGTGCTGGTATGCACATTTTGGGTGACACTTGAACAGTAGTAGGCATCTGTGCCAAACCTGCTGGTCTAGGTGACCACTAATTGATGTAGACCAGGAACAAGGGTTTGGAGTAGACAGAATTTAAAAATGATCTTCCTTGTCTATGACACTGCTCTTTGTTAGGCTGATTTGGCAGGGATTTCTATTGAAACCTTGCTTCATCTTTTATCCCTTAAATATCTGCTTGAGAAGTGAATACAGAGGAAAAAAATAATTTTCCTCTGATATCTATACACTGTTTCCCTAGCAGCCTTTTCCAAAAGCAGAGGGTTACAGCCAGAGTTGAAGACTGACAGTTTCGTTTTAAATCCAACTATCAGGGAGTCACAGAAGGGACCCCAGGGTCTATTTTTGAGAGTAATGTGGCTATACTCTGGAATGGATATCTCAAAATAAATGACTTGAAGCAACCCTGCCAGGAAAAGTGGAAAATCAACTTGAAACCAAAATGATAACTTCATAGTCAATGTGTCTTAAAAGAGAAAGTTTGGTGCAATAACTTCCATGAGTGACAGTATGGGAAATTTATACTGGTAAAGACTGAAGTCTTTAATTTTTGCATTCTTTAACATGCTCTTGACAGCAGAAATAAGAAATATCATGTAAGTAAAGGAAAAAATGTTTCAAAGAAGATAACCTGGGGGGAGGGGGGAGATTTATTTTAAATTGAACGGTTATATGTTTTTATAGCACCTATAGCTGAAAAGCAAATGCTTTCAACAAACCTATATATCATCACATATGTTAATACTTGGCACATAAATTATCGAAGCTACTTTAAAAAAGTAGGTACAATTTTATGAAAGATGCTAAGTAAATTTTGTTGTATTAAATTTTAATTTTGTGCTTTCAATCTCACTGACTTGTTTAGAGATGTGCTGTGTCAATAGCATAAAAGTTAAAAAATATGTCCAAACCAGAATCTTTTCAAAAAAAGAAAACCTTTTCCACCTTTTGAAAAATATCCCATGGCCATTTTGAGCAGTGGTGATCTGTAAAGAAAACAGATTAGAACGTTTGATAATAGAGGAAGGAAATATTATTATCACAGCTTGAAATCTGTTAACAAGGCCTTCCAAATGGGGCAAACATTAAAGTCAAATAGAAACTCAATTACAGGAAGATTTTCAACTTGTCAAAAATAATTGCATTAATGTCAGCAATACTGAAGGTCTATAACAAGGAAACTATTGTACAGTGTCTCTAGAAAGAAAGATTAAAGGAATGCATAGCGTAGTTTCAGAAAAAGATCCAAAAATGCTCACATTTATTTTGGTTTTAGTTCTGAAGCCAAAGGCTACAATACTGCATAAATCTGAAACATCAATCTATAACTTTCTGACAAATGTTACATCACACAAAGACCATGGAATACTTAACAAGAGGAACTATTTGTTACCTACTTTGTTCTGAACTAAAAATTATGGTAAATGCCTTGTAGAGAGCAAGGATTCATGCAGTTTGGAGGAGCTGGATCTGTGAGATATGAACTGGTTTGTGCTTGAACATTTGGCTCTTATTGCAGGGGGGTGATCTGCCCTTGCAAGCGAAGTTCCATCAGAGGAAAATCTATTTAAGAAAATTTACTGAACTGTTATAGGAAACATGCATACCTTACTGATTTAAATGCTAACATTTATTTACCTGCTCCTGTTCTTTTGGATTATGTTCAGTAGGAGATATAACTCATAAAGGCAAATGCTCAGAATTAACTCTTGCTGGGCACAGGAGAGGATATTACTCTGGTGGAACTGAGATGGCTGTGTACCCCTCATCTTTCTTTATAAACAGACCTCATTGCTTATCTACTTGCATAACTTCTCCTTTGTATGAAACAAAGAGTCTCTTCTTTCAGACCTTGATGCAAAGATACAGTCCAAGGACATATTTTTGAAATGTGTTAAGGCTCTTTTCGTATTGTAGATCACAATTCATCATCCATGTTAGTCAGTTTCTGTTGCATTTGAGTCATTTTTTTTTAGGTCCCTCCACGGGCAAGGGAGCTCTCCTATAATTTAGTTCCAAGTGTTTAACTGTGATCACTGACTGTGCAGAAGATTCAAAGAGATGGGGCATTAATGTTAAGGTTCTCAGATAATAGCTTTAATGTACATATGAAAAATCCAGAGACGAGCAAGACTGAAACATGTTTGACTTCAGCTGATCTAACTTGAAAATCCTCTCACATATCTAATTGCATTAAATACTGCTTAAATATATTAAGAAAGTTTGATGTAAAACTCTCTTTTTGTGGTATAGAGACCCACTGGAAAAGTGGGGAAGAACACTTTAATTTCAGCTATGCATAATGTCATAATAGTGGAAAAAAGTGCTGTTTTCTCTTCTACAAGGTTATAGAATATCTTCATGAATGTTTGGAGGCTATACTACGCTAGGAAAAGTCTTTAGGAAACTAATGGCTAATTTTATTAGTTTAAAATTTTATTACTTTAAAAGCCTAAGTATCATTAATGTTATTACTATCTTCAATATTCTACTGGAAAGCCAACCAAAAGTGAATAATTTCACAGTACAAGAAAAAATTGTTATTCTTTGTCCCCTGATTTCCCAGTCAAGGATGAGATACTGTCATGTCTTCTTCCGTTGCTCTGTTTTTTGGATCTCAAATTGGTCAGTGCCTAAATTTTGCTGAAGTTACTGAATTTAGACCTTTATAGACAAGTAATCTGTGAGATTTTCAGGTTTTAGGCAGGTTAGCCATTTTTTAAAATCTCACTAAAAACTTGTTTTGCACCTTAAACCACCCAATATCTTTTACTAAATGTGTAAATCATTTTCACAAGACATTTGATGTCTTGATACTAATTGTTTGAGAGACTGATATTTTCTTCACTTAATTATCCCACTGAAATCTCTTCCATCCATTTTTTTTTTTTTTTTAAATGTGCAAAACCAGAAGCTGATTATGCCGTGTGATTGGAATGGCTCCTCATGAAAGCCCAACCCATGGAAGTGATACAAATGTTAATTTTCCTTTAATCTTTACAAGCTATTGAAGTTGTATAACATTAACACTCAATAGCTCATATGAGTATTTTAATAGTCATAGTAACATCCATACTGTAAAAGCCAGTATTCTGGTAATGGCCAGGGTCAGTAACACTTTTACAAGGCCAAACCAAATAATTTTCTAATCAGTACATTTCCTAAGACTATTTCATGGACCTGTGATGAGAAAAAAATATTCAATTGCCAATATTGCTTGTTTAAGAGTTAAAACAGGTTCTCTCCTAGCATCTTTTCACCTTGGAAAGTCTGTTCTCATTTCCTTACACCAGATCTCTTTCCAAATGCTGTGTTTTGTTACAAGAGCACAGGATTTTTTAAAAAACAAAACAAATGTACACACCAGAAACCTTCTGAGTTTGTGCTAGCTATTTATTTTATTCACATCACAAAGCGATTTGCAGATCACCTTTTCAAAGCTGCATGCAGCTGGATGGCTGCACCAGGGATGTGTGAGTGTGCACCAGAAACCAGGCTGAGTGACTGCTGAGCTAGGATTCAAGAAATAATGGCTTAGCTTGTACAGTAAATCCCTTGGGCTCTCCTGTTACAAGACAGGGTGCTCTGGTAATTCTGCATCAGAAGCAGTACATGACCCTGTTAAGGCAATCAACTTTGCATTTCAACAGTATAAACTATCTTTAAACTGCAGAGCTGGTGAGCACCATTCATTCAGACAGGAACAGACCAGAGGGTGTCATAGCTTCCTCCAGCTCGTACACCTAAATATTTTTTTTTCTTTAGAAACTAGGGCACGGCAGAAAGGGGAACGGATTGTGCCTCCTTTTTCTCCAAGCACAAAAACTCAGTGCAGTGAGATACGCCAAGATGCAGGAAGCAAGGAGCCATTAAAGCTGTAGGAATTTGATGTCTTGAGGATCAATAAACTGATTATTCCACCCACTTTTTAATTTTTAAATTTTAATGACATGAATACAATGAGTAATAGGCTCCAAGCCCATGGCTAGGATTCACTTACAATTGTGTCTAGTGAGTAGAGCGTCCTCTGGGAGGGACATTTTATACAACACTAGATGATTGCCTTCTTTCCACCTTGACTAGTTATGTCCCCCTAAACAGGGGAACAGTACTGAGGTTTGTAGGCACAGATTTATGGCATGCCAGAGAAAACAGTTAACCTGAGACAGCTTCAGCAGGGAAATTCCAGTTGAGCACCTGCATGTGTAAATGGACATTTGTGAAAATGTAGAATTTTGCCTCTTGTTGGATGCTCACACATTTGAAGTTTTGGCCTCCTGAATATCAGATTGACTATCTAAGAAGCCTACCTTAGAGAACCTCCACTAGCATTTAAAGTCACATGTGATCAGGACAAGTCCCATATACTTTTGTTGTATAAATATCTACAATCTTATTTTACGCCATCAAACTGTCAGAAATCTCAGATGTGCAAGGAAAGTAAAATCTAGTTCAGAAAGAAGTTCAAGTTGAATTTAAAACCTTAAAATGTTTTTAGGGAAGACTGGCCACAAACTTGCTATTTCAGTCTTGGTAGAGCTACTTAGCTCTTGTACTCACAAAGGTCTACATTTCTGACTAACCATTATTATTGTCTAGAGAGATCACACACAATAAAATGAGGTATGTTTTAATCTGTTATCAGAACATGATTGCAGCATATAAACAGGATTGTAAGACACAATTTTGTCCTATTTTAAAATGTTCATATGAGTGAATTCAATAGAAAATTGATTAGAAGGCAGCCTTGTCTCTTCCCTTAGTGTAAGAGACATTCCAGCACATTACCAGACTGCAATATAGCAAGGATTCATTCAAAATGTTGATAACAGATTAAATTATTTTGAGCAAAGAAGCATAAAGAATCTCCTCCTACTGACTAAAATTTATAGCTGTGGCTTACATAGTAGCTTAGCAGTTCACATATGGCTTATGTCAATGGCAGAAACCATGTTATTTTCTAAATCACATTGATTTGTTATGTGGTACTGAAAGATCTTAAACAGAATCATTGGCTATAAATTACAGAATCTAGTCTTCTACATTCTTATCTGTGTTTCAGATCCATCAAAATGAGCCCAAGAGTCAAATCTTCTATATACACAATGCTACTAGTCAAAGAACAAGAACTAAGACCATTCAATTTCCTCCATTTCTGGAGCCAAGCCAGGCTGACATTTTCCTTTCTGTTAGTTTTGGCAAAGAGGAAAGAGAGAGAATACTTTACTGCTCTGTTACTGATGGTTTTTTTATTTTGTTTTTATTAAAAATGTTGAAACATGGGCCCTCTGTCAAAATTATTTTATTATTGAAATCTGGGTGGGGTGAATGAACTGGCAACAGTTCAGAAAGCCATTAACGGTACTGATAAGGAAGAATCCTATGCAGCCTCCGCAGTGCTGCAAAATCCTTAATTGCTATAAATTTTACTGAAATCTGGTGATTGATATGCACAGTTAATGAATCGGTAAAGACTCAAAGGTTAATCTGCTGGGAGGTAACAAGCTCTGCCCATCTGATATTGTAACCCAAATATCATATTTGTTAGTTACATGATGATATTTTTTGGGCATACAAAAGAAAAAATGAGTTTTTATTGGCTTTGGATTTGTTAGGTCTCCAAGACCAAAACACTGAAAAAACAACAGCTCTAATGGTGATTCTTGAACCACGAACAAAACTTAAATATATCAGAGGTGAAATGTGACCCCTTGAATAAAATATATTGTCAAACATCAAAGGAATTGCCTGAGAAGCAGAGTGTTCTGAGAAGCAGAGTACTCTGTGAAGCAGAGTTACACGTGTGCCCGGGAGTGCCCCCACCTCAGCCAGTCCCTACCTCTGCCCTCAGTTCCATCCTGAAGGACAAGAGAAGCAGAATTTGGGAGGTGAAAAGTGTTCAGTGGAGTGTCTTAAGAACTTCCTTAATAATAAAATAGCCCTCTAGAAAAAAAACAAACAACATCCAATCAGACTCAAAGTTTAAATGAAAACATTAATGGAAAAGAAGCAAAGGAAAATTCAGCAATAAAATAAAAAGAGATCGTAGGTGAGGTTAGGAGAGCTGTTGATTAATGTTCTCACAGGACTTCCCATCAGAGCTCCCTCTGCTACAACTTTTATGTGGTTTGGACATATTGTTTACACTCTCTGGTCCTGAAGTCTCCCTCTTCTCCCCTTTATATTAGGATAGTAGTAGCTTTTGCATAGTTAAGATAAAAATGCTGTGGCCTCTGAAAGAAGTAGACCTGACAGGCATTCATGACAGATAGAAATTGCTGTGAAAAGGCATTCCCAGTGTCTTTGATACCCTTCAGCTTGAGGCTGTTGGATATCAATACTTTCCATTTCCAGTTGATAGCAGAGTATCGCCATCTAAAGAATGTGTGCAGTACCCACAGGCCAGAAAAGCCTGGAAAACAACTGCCGTGAGGAACTTGTGGAGCATGTTTTGGGAGTTAGTCAACAAAATCCCCTGGGATAGTGTCCTCAAGGACGAGGGAGCACAGTAGAGACGGCATATCTTTAAGGACGTCTTCCTTAGTGGCAAGAGCTCTTCAACCCCAGGTGTAGGAAGTCAGGAAAGTAAGCAGAGACCAGCATCTCTGAACTGGGACCCACTGGTCAAGTTGGAGAGCAAGAAGAAAATGCACAGGCAGTGGGAACAGGAACAGGTATCCTGGGAAGAGTACAGGGATGCTGCTAGACTGTCTAGGGATGGGGTCAAAAGGGCCAAAGCCCAGCTGGAACTACACATGACAAGGGGTGAAAAGAACTATAATAGGGTCTTCTAAATGTACATCAACTAGAAAAGGGAAGTCCAAGAAGGGGAACACCCCCAGGGCAACAATGTAGGCAGGCTGGTAACAACAGACAAGGAGAAGGTTGAGGTACTCAACAATTTTGTCTGTCTTTTCAAGCAACTTCACTGGGTCAGAAGGTAGGACTGGGAGATTAATGTCCCTCCTGATGTAAGTGAAGATCTGGTTTGCGATCATGGGAGGAGCCCAAACATCCATAAGTCTACAGGTCCTGAAGAGATGCATCCCAGAGTCCTGAAGGAATTGGCTGAGATTTTGAAAAGTTATGGAGGTCAAGTGATGTCGGTGACTGGAAAAAAGGAGATGTCACACTCATTTTTAAGAGGAGTAGAAAGCCTATTGCAGGTTACTACCAACCTGGGCCTCAGAGCCTCACCTCTGCGCCATGAAAAATTATGGAACATATCCTCTTGGAAGATATGCTTAGACACATGGAAGTCAGGGAGGTGATACAGGGCAACCAGCATGGCTTCAATAAGTTGTTTCTGACCAACACAGTAGCCTTTTGTGGTGGCATAACTGCATCAATGGACAGTGAAAGAGCCACTGATATCATCTATCTGGATTTCAGTAAGGCCTTTGATGCAGTCCCTCATAACATTCTTTTCTCCAAACTGGAAAGATATAGGTGGATTGTTCAATGTGTGAGGAACTGTTTGCAAGGTCGTATTCAAAGAGTATTGATCAATGGCTCGGTGTCCAGGTGCAGATCAGTAACAAATGGTGTCTCCCAGAGGTCATTATTGGGATCAGTGCTCTTTAATATCTTCATCAATGACACTGGCAGTGGGGATGCACATCTGGTACACCCTCAGCAAGTCTGTGGATGACACAAAACAGTGTGGTGTTGTTGACTCATCTGAGGGATAGGATGCTGTCCAGAGAAACCTAGATAAGCTTGAGCTATGGGCCTAGGTGAATCTCATGAGGTTCAACAAAACCAAGTGCAAGGACTTGCACCTGGGTCATAACAAGCCCTCCCATAAATACAAATTGGGGGATGAAAAGATAGAGCACAGCCCTGCTGGAAAGGACTTGGCAGTACTAGTGGATGACAGCTGGACATGAGTCAGCAATTTGTCCTTGCAGCCCAGAAAGCCAACCAACTGTATTGTGGGTTGTACCCAAAGAAGTGTGGCCAACAGGTTAAGTAATGTGATCCTGCCCTTCTACTCTTCACTGGTGAGACCTTACTTGGAGTATGCATCTAGATTTGGAGTCCTCAATGTAAGAGAGACATGGACCTGTTAAAACACATCCAGAGGAGAGCCATAAAAATTATCCATGGGTGGAACACTTCTTCTATGAGGATAGTCTGAGAGAGCTGAGGCTGTTCAGCCTGGGAAAGAGAAAGGTCCGGGGAGACCTAATAGTGGCCTTTCAGTATCTAAAGGGGGGCTACAAGAAAGAAGGGGACAGACCTTTTAGCAGGGTCTGTTGTGACAGGGCAAGAGGAGATGGCTTACAATAAAAAGAGGGGAAATTTACATTGAATATAAGATTCTAGTTATTCATTTATTTATTTATTTTTTAATGACGAGTAATAAGGCACTGGAACAGGTTGACTAGAAAGATGTGGAAATCCCATCCGTAGAGACGTTCAAGGTCAGGCTAGATGGGGCTCTGAGCAACATCAGATAGCTGTAGTTGTACCTATTCATTGCAGGGAAGTTGTACTTGATCATGTTTAAGGGCCCTTTCCAACTCAAATGATTCTATGATTCTACGAATCTGTAAAAAGCTGCCATTCTTCACTTGGTCTTTCATGTCTTCATAGCTCTTGACACAGGGTACTGTCCTTCATGTGAATGCTGCTCACAAGAAGGCATGGATCAAAGATCAAGAGGAAGAGTGAATGTAGGTGACACAGAGGGAAGGAGAAGTACTGGATTGTCAACAAGAAGCTTCGTCTACTGAATTGGCTGGTGTTCCCTTCAAATCACTTCCTTTCTCCTTTTCCATTTGCCCAACCGCAAGGTACGAACAATAACACATTGAATTACCAGAGAGATATGTCACAAGTGTGGATACATGAACAGACATGTCACACTCAGAAAACTTCAGTGTGGGTAGATCTGAGTACATACCATGTCAACCTGGTTTTAGAACTTCTGCCTTTACCTTCGCTTTAAGTATGTGGACCAAAAGTTCCTGTGTTGTGTCCAATATGCATTATTATTTTATAACCTACTTTGATAAACTTGTCTAGCATGGGGGAGAGAATAGAATACTAAACCATAAATACAGTGTAGACTAATAGATGTGATGAAGAAGTAGAGTTGATGAATAACATATAGCTCTTCTGCAGGACTCTTTCAAATAAATCGTAAAACTCGTTCTCAGCACAGTGCTTTAGGCATCATTATAGCATGGAGTTGAAAGACAAGAAAGCTACTTTCCCAAAGTCCCTCAATAGATCAGAGGCAAGGCTGGTCTTTGTCTCTCCATGCTCTCCCCAACACTTAAGATTCTGTGCTATTTTTTGCTATTGATTTGTCAAAAGATTTATGGCAGAGTCAATCTGTATGCATTCTGGCTCAAGCTAGCAGGATAAAGAAAGATCTCTGTATGCCAGGGTGAAACTTCCACTTTGGGACATATCAACACCTGCTTTCTCTTTCAGGGTTTGCCAGGAAAATAGAACTACTATTTCAGTCCAGCTCAAATGTATGTTGCCAGAGAGCCAACCTGAACACATCCCAGGCTCCAGTCTGGAAGTTAGTGTAGGCCAAGAATCATTTCCAATAGGCACTACTAAACACCTCCAGGCACTTTGTGCTGAAGATCAAGTATCTATCAAAGGACAAGAGAAGGCTAATTGCTGCATTTGGAATTTATCCCCCATGTATTCTGAGTTCTGAATTTCCTGTTTCTGGAAATGTTCTTCCCTCTGTGACCACCTTGGTGACATAGCTGGCAACTGAGGTGCTGAATTAGGGTTAAAAGAGGAAGGAAGGTAGTTACTACCATGTATGTATTTCATCAGAAGCCTGCCTGCAGTCTTCTCTGTGGTCTTTCTTTGTGCTAAATTTCAAAATGTTTTGTTTTACTGTGATTATTCATTATAATGGAATGTTATTTAGAAAATAAGCTACCTACAGAAAAATCTAAAGGCAAAATGTTCCTGTAATAGGAAAAAACTACTAACATTACAGTTTTATACTAATGCAATCAATTGTCTAATTCAGAGCCTATAGATGCCAATGAAAAAATCTTCAAGGTCTGGACCAAGATCTATCTACAAATTCAGACTGTGGTTCACATCATCTCTTTTACATAAGAGCATGATAAAGTCTCATGGAAGTCAGTTGGTTCAGGACCAGATACCAACCAAAAATTTTAAACATGCTTTAAATAATGTACAAGTAGTATTTTCAGTTACTAAAATCATTTTCGCACTAAAGTTCCTAACAAATAGAAATAGCACTGCAGTATTTTCAAAGTACTTTTCAGTCAAGTTGTTCATTATCATCTTTGATGACATTATCCAGATTGACTGTTCAACACTAAACTTATGATTTGCAAACTAAAGCGTCAGAATAATTAATTAAAGTAGGAAACCCAGCAGTTGACACTGGTGTAAAAACAATCACAATCTCACACTAAGGCATTTGACTTATTTGCTGATATCAGCATACATCAACATGTCAGGACAGTTTAATTAGTAACGATAAACATCTGATTGCATTTTCAGATCTTTTAAAAATGATATGAGGAGATGCTATATATCAGAATATATTGTTAGAACAGAAAGAATGGTCCAATATGGGAAAATTAGTCAGGATATAAAATTGGATGGAAAAGAGATTAAATAGAAAAGTATCATTTTCACAGAAAGAAAACTCAAAAGGTGGATAGCTGAATTTTAAAGGCACTTTATTTCTTTTTTCTTCTTCCCTAATATATATGGACTACAGAGATCCAGGAGGTAGTCAGCAGGAGTTCATCATAAGGGCTTGAAATAGTGAAAACATGTCTTTATACTTAGGTTCTTTTCTAGTGCTGCAGAAGGATTTATAATCTGTGAAGGAGGATTAGAAACTTAATCATGGTAATTCAGAACATTTTGGGGAGACACGGTGATTTTTTTAAAATATATTTTATTGCAGATTCTGTGATTGTATTTATATTAAATGAGTATAAAATTAAGGAATATCAGAATAATGAGGTGTCATTGTCATGATCAGAATAATGAGGTGTCATTGTCATGATCAAATATTTTAGAAAAAAAAGCAACATTTTTTTATCAGAAATAAAATATATCCCTATATTTGCCTAAAAATGCATTCATATCAAGCAGATCAGTTATAAATGATAAAGTATGATCAGCGCAGAAGTCTAGGCTGAAGGTTATAATTATATTAAAACTGAAATAATAAGTGCCATGATAACAAAAGCAAGCTTCAAAACATAGTGGAGTAGCACAAGAAAAACTTAGAATACTGTAAATTAAGAGCTCAGGATTCAGAACTGCAATTCAGTGCAGCAATCTTTCATTAAAAAGGGATACCCCAGAAAGATGCCCTAAATATACATCTATTTTAACTCTGTAGTGATTAAGTTTAAGATACCATAATCCGTTGACTGACTGCATGAAATAATCTTTTATGGGCAGTCCCTGAGCTATCTTTGAATAATTTAATGTCTGTGGTCTAATCGGGGAATATCATGTTCAACAGCAAGAACATATGATGAATGATTCATGGTCAAAGTCCATATCCTGAACACGGTCACACACAGATCATCTATGTTCATCTACAGCCTTGTGGCTTAGAAATGTAGTAAATGGATCCCAAACAGGTTTTGACTTGTGTGATCTTTGAGGGGATGTGAGGAAAAATAAGTCACTGTATCTTGAAGGAAAATACAAAGTTAGCAGGGTGATGAAAAGAGCAAAGATGCACTGTGGCTCAGGAACTGTCAAGATGGTGAAGGAATGATGAAAGGAGAATCATGGGATATCCTTGTCAAGAAAAGCAAAAGAAGATAAAAACATTCAAAGAGAAGTAGGATGGATTTCTTTTCTGTTTCATTCGAAAGCTGCAAGTGCATACACACACACACACACACACACACACAACTATTAAAAAAATGTTAACATATAGAATTTTTCATCTCTGTGTATATTTTCATTAATTTATCTTATGGATGCAAAATTCAACTGTGTGTGTTACCACTGGTGAGATATTCTCTGAATATAATTTTCTAATTCAATCCATTTGATTCTCATTGTCAGAAGTACTAGGTGCTTCTGAGTATTCAATTCAAGAAGTAAGGGGGAGCCAAATTTTCAGTTTTGTGTCTCAAAGGAGGCACCTAATTTAAACGTACTAGTTACTTTTCAAAAGTTGGATAACTTAGTATTTAAACAAACTGTCTCATGGAACTATATGGTACCACTGACACAAATGCTGTGACATCCTTCCCTTGTGAACATTGTTCTGCTATATGCAGAAAATTCGAATATCAGAGTGGACTGAGAGATCAGGTAGTGAAAGCAGTTTTAAACTGAAAGTGGAGATGTTACTGTGTTGCGTTAGATACTAAGTGAAAGTCTGTTACTGAGCTACCTTCTGCTAGAAGACTTCTGATCTCGTTTTTTCTCAACTGGCAGGATTTCTTACAGAAGAAAATATATTACTGACTAGCCCTTTTAATGCTTATCTACCATCAAGACACAAAACAAAAACAAAATTGAGGCTGCTTCTTTGGCACAAGAAACAGGTGGAACATTTCTTCTTTGTCTTTGTCTGACATGAAAGATTGCTGCATCTCTGAACTTTAAGCCATGTGTCCTTTGGAGTATTGCCCCTTCCGCTGGTTCTCCACAAATATTGGCAGCTGGTCAACTTCTTTCCTTGACTTTGCCAATGACAATATTCTGTGCTTCAGTATTTCCTTTGTGTATCTGTGTCTGACATGATTTTCCTTACATACAGAGAGAAGTATACAATATTCTGGTTTGAATAGTGTAAGTTAAACAAATTATCCACAGACTTTACACAAATGAATTTTGTGACATGTAATAGTGAAAAGATGTCCACAAATGAATTTAAATATAAAATTTACTCTGAAATGGGTTGATACATATGTAAGCATTACTTTTTCCCAGTCATTTGATTTTTGGTTCGGGGGAAAGAAGGCTGAGACTCTACCTCTCTATTTAGACGTTTATGTCACAAACACATATGCATCACTAACCACAATGCAAATCATTTCAAATGCTGATCCTGTCCCATTTGTCCTACTTTGTCTGTCCACACACAGTTTCCCTTCTCCATTCAGTCGCCAGACACCAGCTCCTTCCCAAACAAGGAAATATATACACATCTGGATGGACTTTTTTCCATTCTCATGAACAGGTTGCTTATGATTAATAGTAGCATCTGTCTGGGAAGAAAAAAAAAATATTTAGGCCTCTAAAAGACAGTTGTCCACAGTGACATAATTCTAGCTCCACTGTTAACATGGCTAAGATTTGCAAAATAATAATGTGTTTTTGGGTCCCCTGATATTTTGTCACCATAATGTACCCAATTTTTCATCCTGCTTGGCTCACATTTTCTGTAGTATTTAGAATAAGAAGTACAGTATAGGTTCAAAGACAATCTCATGTCTCTTTTTTTTTTTCACTAATCCTGGTAATAGAGTAAGCTTCAGTCTATTATCTTCTGCCTTATGACATATGACTCTAATCTCTATTGGAGCAGATGGAAAAAGACAAAATTTTCAATTCATTTTCACCTACAGAAGGAGTGGTGAAAGTGAGGAGCTGTATATCCAGCCGTAGATTTATTTTTCATTACTTTTAGTACGTTTATAATGTTGGCTCCAAGATTAGGGAAAATCTGCATAGGAAATCAAAGTGTTAAACACACACATCTAGATTTGACATAAAATGTAGATTGAAAGTTGTCTGATCTCAGTTTATCAGAAATTCAAATGATGATATCAAAACAGGATAAGTGAGGGAAAGAAGGGGAAAAATTTAGTATTATCAAATTGCAGCTCTGGACTAGGATTCGCCTGTCCAGTACAATAAAGTTCTTACTGTCTCTGGGACTTCAGAGAAATCAGGCTTCTTACTTGCCCTTTGAAGTCACCAAGACACCATTGCCTGTGATAAAAGAGTTTATTTATAACTTGCTCAGCTTATGTCTTTTCTCACTGAACCAGCAGGCTTTCCAAGGTTTGGGGATATAATTTCAAGGGCTGTTAAACCTCTGTCAAAGTTTTGCTGGCCCCCTATGGAGCCTGACTATCCAGCGTTCTGTTTGCTGTGACAGGACTTCAAGTGAAAGCATTCAAAAAACTGACAGCTTCAACTGCTGCAGTTTTTGTAACAGAAAGTGGCATTTAATCTGAAAAATAACATTAGCAAATCAGCATATAATTGGGTTTTTATTTCCTGCCTTTCCCCCTTTCATTTCTGCTATCTTGAGAGATAAAACAAAGCACAATGCTGAATGTTCCTGATCTCTATGGGAAGATACCATTTATATATAACCTGGTAAAATACAAGAGGCAGGAATCAGGGATTTCAGTATGATGAATGATGTTCAAGCAAACCCTTAAAAGAGATAACAGCATAGAATGCAGCTCTGTTTTAGGACAATATTGTAATCCTTCAGCCAGTTGATGTCAACAGCAAACATAAAGCCTGGTTTAAAATGTCTGAAGTGCTAGTTCTCAGAGTATCTGGTTCGTCAAGTCACTGTGAGCACATCTATTGCCAAGTGTTTCACTGAAAACTCTACCTAACATGCTGCTGGGAGTTAACACTAAATCACTTACTGTGGCCCACATGCTCCTATCATTTGAGAACCACTGTTCAGGAGGTCCTCTTAAAGTGAACCAATAACAGAAAATTCAATGAAAATTCATATCTGACATCTGGAACTCCAGACAGTGTTTTGATCTTTCTGAATTTAAAAACATCCAATAAACAAATTCACAAAAAATCATTGCTTAAAACATAGCAGAATTTGAAAAGTACTGCTAAGTTGGGGCTATTCTTGTGACTTGAGCTCCCTTTTTGAACCCTGGAGGTCTTGACATTTAAGCTTCCCCTTCTGGTCTTGCAAGCAAGAAATTTTCTTTCCTTCTCTTAAATTAAGGCCAAAACTCTCATATAATCTGACTTAAGATACCAAGAACCACATTTTATGAGACTGAAGAAAAAGTAACATAAGCTGTCTGCACTTCCTTGAAAATAATTGTACAAATGTTTACCTTCAGATACTAAATAACATGGAGATAAGCACAGTGAATTAAGAATACAGTGCTTAGAAGGAAAGCAATTCGTAAAAATCACCATTTGGGGGCAGACCAAAGGCCTCTTCAAATCATACCCTGCTGCTGACTGCAGTCAAGGGTGGAAACACTGGGAAGAGCATAAGGGCAGGACAGATGGGTCATGCTCTAGCTTACTCCTCTAGCCATTGGCTTTTGGTGACTTCCAAGCTCCGAGCTTTTATCTTTGTAAGTTAATTTAGTGAATATTACAGAAAAGTAAATGTAAAAATAAAACAAGGAGAAAGAAAGAGAAATGGGATTGTTAGGGAAAAGGGAATGAGGAATGAGGAATACTGAAGAACTAAGTCAATTGTTTTAGTCACAGCATCATAAACTTTGTAGAATTGATGCACAGACTATTACTGTTGCCACAGAAATATTGTATCAGTAAGTATTGTATTCAAGTACACTTGCCCAGACTGTCATAGCTGTAACACATTCTTCTTGCTGCTTTCCATTAACATTAGTTGAATACTCTGTGAATGTTAGAGTGTAGGAAAGTTTTCAATTTACTCTTCTGTTTATATCATATCCAAATTTGGCAGTTAGCATCACACTTCTGCAAGAGATGGTGTTGTTGAGCTGCTTTTACATGTTTGACTTTTTCTTTCTTTAAAATGGAGAAGATATGAAGCCAAAGGACAAAAGCATTCTGCACTCAAAGTGTGTACATACTGTGTGTGTAAAGTACCTGTGTTCATAATGGAAAAGGTATTATGAAAAGGCAAACTATTATTAATATTGTATTTCCCCATTTCATTCTGAATAATTAAACCAGTACAAAGAAATATTCACTGTGTGAATTCAGCACAACCAAAAATGCATTAAAATTTTCTTTGATGTCAAGGGTCTTGAAAAATATTATTATGGAAAATAAACACTTTGTCCTTACAACTGTATCTGTTTCTATAGTGAATATATTAAAATAAGGAATTTTTCTTACAGATTAGTGGCACCCAGAGCTGATTTAGGCAATGACAGCTTTGGAAGTCAATTTATATTTGAACCAGGAAATGACTCAGTATTTTCTGAAGTCTTACTTCAAAGCTCACTCTTTTAAAGTTAGGTAAAAATGATATCACATCTTCAGAATGTTAAATAAAACAATTGCACTGAGGCCAGGATTTGCTTCTGATAGTGCTTTTAGCTTATTTTTCATACTGTATGTACATTTCCCAGGATGATTTTTGTCATAGCTGGAAAAGTAGTGAATAGCATGATATACACTTTCCCTAGTTCTGTGACACCTTTTGTAACACTGCACGCCCCTCTGTTTCATGTTGCAATACATACAGCTTGCTTGCAATGTGTTAGAATTAGTGGTCTTGCGGTTTATGAATCTCCTGACGCTATACCCTATTATTATGTTAGCTGGAATGGGATCTTAACAAGGAGGTGATAATAAAAAAAGATGTTAGCCAATACAAAGTATTTCTACGAATGGCCAAGTGACAGTGGAAAGGGAAATATTTTAACAAAACAATGTTAATATAACCCAGAACTAATGCAAATAAAATCCCTGAGGAAGACTATCTGAAGAAACACACCATACATTTGGCATAGTTTGCTTTACTACATGCCCAACACATTTTCCACAAAGCTCTTGTATATTTTCTGTATGAAAATTCAAAGCATAAAATCTTACATTCAACAGTTGAAAAAATACAGAAGACTTAAAACAGCAACAGTTCTGCTGTATGCCTACAGATTTTTGTTGGCAATTGGATCTGAAGCAAATGATCTATTGAAAAAAAAAAAAAAGAGAGAGAGAGAAATAAAGCTGATGGATATGGCCTTATAATATGATTGAAGTCTTTCTTTAATAAGTAAAAAGTTTGTGGGAACTATAGGAACACCAATAACTAACCATTATTGTTATGACTACTAAATATATTTTCACTGTGATTGGTTTCACTCTTGACACTAATTGAATTATGGAAGCCCAGGGCTTTGTGGCTGAGCCCTGCTTCCTTATGCCACTGACCGCTTACATGAGGGACACAGATGCTCTACATGATGGTGCTGCAGTCCACTGTCAGCAAGGCTGCTCTTCCTGGCAGCCTGTATCATCTCAGATATGCGCTATGCTGTTAATTCATTTTAGAGGTAATATTTTATCAACGTATTGTCACCTATTTCATCCTGCTTTGCTTTATGTTGTGAAGTGCCACGGTGATTGAACATGTGTGCTGTCGACTATTTTTAAACTTCTGACAATGCGGCCAACATAAATTTACAAGAACTCAAAGGCAGACACAGGTCAGCCACATTCACAAGCCTGTCAGGCTGCAGGCGGATGCATCCACAAGCACATAAGGGAAGCCCACTTCACTAAAAGGGAATTTCCGCCTTATTGTTTCTTTCATCCAGATAAACAGAGATGAAGAATCACAAATGTATCGGTTTCAAAGAGTTTAAGAGGTGCTTCAACAGCCTACAGACAGTTTATTACTACTCTTGGCGTATTTTGAAGCTGTAGTTATGGAAGACTTCCAGAAAAACTCAACATGGTTGTTCAAATGAGTCAGAGGTAAAATGTGCGTGGTAAAAGTAGAGATTCTTTTGCTTAGTTTAAGCTTCAGGCAGAGTAGTGTTCTGACAGAAGAAATGATAGCTCATTCAGAAATGTAATTTGTTTAAAAGTAATCAGAGATGGCCACAAGCTGGAAGCATGAAAGATCTCAGTATTTTAGGCCGGAAAACACTTTATAAAATGTTGCAAAATCTAAACAAGTGAAGTGTTTGTGTAACAAAAATCAAACTGTTAGTGATATTTGTCTTAAAACATTTATCAGCAGCATACTGAATCTTGGAAAGAGGGTTGGAAGCATGTTTAATTCAAAAACACACAATATGCTGAAATTTTTTATTTTTATTTTTTTTTGAATTATCATGTGTGACATTGAATTTAATGCAATTAAAAAAAAAAGTTTGATAAAGGACTTATCCGAGTGCAATCAAATTATCAGTGTTGGAAAGAAGAAATACACTAAGCCAAAGCAGATAAAAGTTAAACTGACATTTTTATAACACTTTAATACATTCGGATCTTGCAGAACTACATTCATCAGTTTCCATAAATTCCAGGACTCTTTATTGCAGGCGAGAAAATGTACTTTTTCTTGTTTTATTTGTCAGCAGAATGCTGCAAAACATCTCTCAATTGTAATTAAGGTTGTGTAAAAATAATTATTGAAATTAACTTTAAATCCTCAACTTCATTGATCTCAGTTTAATATCAGCAATAAATAGACGGAAGATTACAAAGATTCAGCGAGACCAAGTTGGAAGTTAACATCATGGTGCTTATAATTTCTTAAAAGGGACAATGTATGCTACATGTCTTGCGTTTTATCTTTATCTTCTAATACTAATATGAATGACCTTTGGTTTTCTTAAGTGAATACATCACTACATAATTATAAATTGCAATTATTATTGAAAAGATTAATACGTCATATATATTTACACACTACTCAGATGATGGACAGGTTATGTCAGACAAGAAGATAGAACCCTTGGCTTCTCTACAGCTCATTTCAACCTAACATGCATCTCAATCCACCAAGAGGGACCCAACAAATAAAATCAGATGAGAACTTGAGCAAAGAAGTGTCAAATCTAGGAACTCATACAAAAATTTGCAATGGGAGCCATCCTTACTCTCAAGTGAACTCTAACTGCGAGTCTCTCTTGTAGTACAGTCAGAGCAGTCTGTTATATGACTGGCACAGCCTGTGCTGCATAGTCACACATGTGCTGGGCCCCAGGAGGGCCCCAGTGCCCTAAAAGCAGTTCTGTACATCACCTGTGTGATGTGAAATGAGCACTCCTGCTTAGATACTCTGGACTTGAGACTTCATGCTTAATTTTATGCAATTGATCAGTTTGTGATTTTTAACGATGAATAGCTGTATTAAAAAATCAAACACAAGGGAATTGCCTCTTGGCACTCAAGCCACCGGCAGTTCCAGGAAAGATTACTTTATCCACTGCTGCATCAGAAAGCATCATTCCAAATGAGGAGTCCAGATGTTGAATGTATATGTTATCTTCCTGATTTCTTCCCCTACACTTAGTTCAGCTTTTCAAATATTTTATCCCTTATCTAGATATTCAAAATCTTTTGCTTTGTGGGGAAGATTGTGAGATCATCATGTCTGCAGTCTAAGAACTGGAGAGAACAGTTGCTGTTACAATCAGTTTTCAAGTCTTTAACTCAAAACTTTGGAATATAAGCTTAAACCATTTTGACCAAAGTACTTCATAAATAGTCTGACTGCCATAAAGACTGCTATGTAGACAGCAGAGTAAATGGTGCATAAGAAATATTATCTTATGTTGTAAGCTTTGCCTATATATGAGGAGGACTTTTAAAAGCTACTAATAAATTGTAACAGATAGCTTAACACTTCGAAGCATAGTGGAAAAGCCAATTAAAAATATCTTGGAGCAGCACTTGGAAATACTGTGAGCCAATTGGTCAAAGGCTGCTTCTCAGAAATCATTCAGAGTTTACTAATTTTACTGTTTACAGCCAGTTAGAAATACTGCTTTAACTTGGACTATCCTTATTTTATTTTGAACTATCACTGGTGTCATAACTGAGGGTAAGCAAACTAATGCAGCCCCCGTGATACCAGTGTCAGCCCAGGACTTCTCTCATAAGAGACAAAGTGGGACCCAATCTTGAAATGTTTTGACAAATGTACTTCTATTCCTTTTCTTCATAATATTTCTTTTAAAGCATGGATTATAAGCTGGCTGGAGCCTGGGGCATGGGATCTGCCTTGTGTAGAATAGAGAGGTCCTGGCTGATGACTGGAATTATTCAGTGCTAAAATGATATAAGTGATAATTCATAACATCTGTGCTGTCCTTCAGGAAGTATTTGCTGTATTCCAGAATATAAACTTGGCATATTTAGAGTTCTTAAGTGACAGTGTTTGGCTATCTTCTACTGCTCGTGAGTGAGTGGTAACTTTCAATGCCATTTCTGTGTTCTGCTGTCAGTGTATCATCTTTTAGCACACTCCCCTGGCAGTCAAAATTTTAGAAAATACTCCGTATTTTCTGTCCCCGTTTATGAGGATCCAGAAAACCTACTTTATTGCAGGTGTTGTCTTCAAACCTGAAGATGGCAAAGTGAGTACCTATCAAGTGGGAGGCAGTGCTAGAAGCAGAGTTCAGTGCTAAGCCTTCACAAGCACCATCTTTCTGACAATCCAGATCTTTAAAAAGGCAGTGAGTAACGACACCTTTATATGCTCATCTGCTCTCAGTATTGAATCAGTGGAGCTCTGTTGACTTCTTTCTCCCTTTTCATGCTTCAATGGGGGGGAATGAATCTTCTAACATTTCACTTGTTTTTCTTCCTTCCCCCCCCCCCCCCCCCTAGAGATATGGACAAGATGAACTATTATGGAGAGGTATGAAGTACATCTTTCTCCATCTTTCACCTCAGCAAGCAGCCCTGTCCTCTCAAAATAGGTCCAGGTTAGTCTATAAGCAAAAGTGTAAAATAAGTTCACTGACATCTGACGTTTCTCTTCAACTCAGGCATAATCTAGCATGCATTTAGGCATTTATTATGTATTCTATAAGATTAAACAGTTAAACCAAAATATTCTGAAATTCTTTTTCAGTGTCTTGGGAAAATATTTAATAATAACATGGACAAATAACAAAAGAACTAAACATGCTACTCATGCCTCTGACTTGGAAAAAAGGCAGTTTTAGTTAGGGAATATATAAACTAATATTGTACATTGTGTTCACTTATCCTGTTAGCATGATTTTTGAACAAGTTACCAGCTAGAAGTATTATTTTACATTCTCATCTTTTATTAGCATTCAGACTGACCTAAAAATGCTTGAGGATCTCATATAGCTTAGTCATGGTGAAACATCAAAGTAGGCAGGAGATTAACAGTGCAGACGAGCACATGGATCTCAGGGAGAACTTCAAACAATTTGAGTGATTTGGTCCAGCTAAAGTTCCCCAAGGAAAACAACACTTTTTATATGAAACTTGACCCTTGAAAAATGTTAAAATATTTTTAATATGACCACCTCACTATCTGTTGTTTTACAGCACTTCTAGAGGTCTAGCTCATCATTTCTATAAACAAAGTGACTTCCTGTCTTTAGTCAATTGCTTAAGAATAATGAGGAATGCCAGCTGATAGATCTGATTGTAGCAGAGTAGCAAAGGAAGAGCATTAAGAAATGGAAGAAAGTTCCCAGCTAGGGACATACTACAAAACAGTGAAGATTTTTTTTATTGTCTACATACAAGAAATACTTTCAGGGTCTAGAAAGAAAAATCTCTATTTTAAATTCCTTATCAGAAGGATTTATAGTGTTAAAGATTGCTTCTTGCTGAAAAAAATATTTTAAAAGCTGTCTTTTCATGAGAACTAGATAAATGCAGCCAAAAAACATATTTTCCTATATTTATTTGAGATAAAACTAGAAGCCTGTCCTTGGATAATGTATACAATTTGTTTCAGTTAGATCTGCTACAAGTACTCATGACTGCCTCCTCCTCCAGAAGGAAGGTCTTAAATGAGAAGAAATGATCAATACACAAGTTTATTGGTGGGTATAAAACACAAGTTTTCCATCTAAGCTCGCAGAGTCTATATTTGCAACCAATGTGTGTATGTTACCTAGAGGAAAAATCTGATTGCCTAAACTAGTGCGGTTTCCACTAGGCATGAACTACATACCACAAACTGCAAGCTACATATTCTTTACTAAGACTATGAAAAATGTAACTTGTGTATCATCCATGCTGTGAAGATATCCAGTGGTTATAAGTAAAACCATTGTACATAGATGGCGACCTCACAGGACTCCTCAGCCTTGTTATTTGGGCTGACCCTAGAGCTCACAGCCTTGGCATGAGGAGTTCCTGACAGCTGCAGGCAAACAGTGATGTTGGACAGGTATTCCAGGACTACAGTATTTCTGTAGTTGCATTCCTTGTAATAAAATGATTTCCATTTTTAATATTTATTAGACTTTTCAGTATTTATATTCTTTCCTTCATGCGTTTATACTCTTGTACAGCCTCTGTATCCCTTGACTCAATCATCAAGAGCAAAATCTCTACAAAATATAATGCTCTGAATGAGTTCAGACTTGCCTGAGGAACAAATGTACAATTTGTAGCTTCTGTGGGCCATGGTAGCTCCCATGGGCCACAGTAGCTGTTGGGTGAGATGACAAGGGCAGAGAAGCCTTGTCATTTAAATGAGAAGAGACAACCCAGTTTTGCAGACTTTGAACAGCTCTAAGGATGGAGACTCTACAGCTTCTCTAGGCATCTTATTAATTTGTATGTTGTACCTGCACCAGACAAATATCTTCAGCATCTTCAGCAGAGACAACAAAGGTCTTCTCTTCCTGTGTACCTATATAGGTTTCCAGAGGACTCTGGTATCTACAGAACTAATCCAGAGCATGGCCTTTATCCAGGGACAGAATAGAGTGTCATGACAACTACAGCCTTGCTGCCCACTTTGCCCAAGTAAGATCTCAAGCGGTTGGTGCAACCTGTGCTGCCAGCAGCCCTGCTGGATCAGCCCTGTGTATCTCCCAGATCCCCCTTTGCCTCTGTCCATGACAGGTCATAGCAGAAAGCAGTCCACCTCAAGAACAGTCAGACTGACTGCTGAGAACCTTAAGGCTTTGGCTCTGTTGCTTCACTGAGGTTGTTTAGAGATACTGAGAAAGACGAGATAAAAACTTCAGTAATTTGCATCCCAGAATTCATGTGGGGAACTCTGGGTCCAATACCCAAAATTTGTTACATTTTTTATTCCCATCTAACAAATGAACCCACATATTTTGCATAACACTCTCCCCACTTGCAGTCTGTACTTTCTCTCCTTCTCCTCAAACTTCTTTTGGAGAAGGCTGGGGGGAAATACCTTCCCTCCTCAAACACTGTGAGAGTGGCTGCTCTTCTCACACTTCCAGAGCAGCTTTACTTCAAGTGCCTCCACAGCAGCAAATGGGTCTGATGAGGATTAACACCTTCCTGTAATTGGTGGGTTTTGATCATTTACAGGAGTGACGTTACTCCCACTGCTCTCATTGGTTTTATTTCATAATTCCCAAGTGTGATATTATCCCCCTGCAGCTTAAATGCTTTTTAGGGAGTGGGACGGACGGCAAAGAGGAAGAGAATGGTGGACAGATTGCACAGTCCACACTACTTTTAATATTCCAATCCACATTTTTTATTTCAATTTGCTCTCCTCTAAGACAGTTAATTTTCACCTTCAGCTTTGTTTATTTCAACTCCTTTTTTTTTTTTTTTTTTTAGCTTCTTTCAGTTTGTGATGAGATACTCAGCTTTCTTCTGACTACCTTTGCTATGTATTTAGAGGTGCTTGGATTCAGTTGTAAAGGAGGTCACACAGAGTTCAGAAATGTTTGGAAAAGAGAAAAAAGAAGTCTGAGAAAGATCCCCATTTTTCTTTTTCCTCCACAGAGTGCCGATGGTTTGGTGCATTGCACAGTAGGTGTTACTGGAGCCCAGCTCTGGTATGGCTTGTCCGTGTACACTCAAGACAGGGCAGGGTTGTGATGCTGTGTCCTGGCACGAGGTCATATGTGCAAATGAGAGTTGCAGAAATGGTGCAGGAAGATCTACTGAGGAAGGCTGCTGAGATGGAGCGAAGAGAGAAACATTCTATCAGTCCAAAGTGGAATAATTAATGTAATCTTTCTGTTATTAATCTAACCATTTCATATCATCCTTCCCCTCAAAACAAGCTGCTGGATGTCACTTTCTCTTTTTTATAGGCTTCCTGTGGCCATTAGCCCTACGTCAGCATATGCAATATATCATGTATCCTTTAAAACTCTGCATTCATTTGAATGAGTTCCTGAGTTATTAGTTCCTCTACCCACCCACAGATCATTCCCCTCCCTCTGCCTCAGGTAATCAGCAATTTGGCATGATGCTCAGAGTACCTACTTACAAAATTATCTTGCTGGGAGTATAGAAGAGGTTTTGTGTACATACGGAAGAGGACTAATAACAATTGGCTGGATAAAACATTTACACATAACTTCTGGCTTTCTCTCAGGCATAGCTTTTGCAAGGGATTTATAGGTCAGATTGGCTCAGCAGTTTCAGCCTATTGCCCACCCTACCTTAACAAAGCTTGCGTCTGTTTGTACAGCTGTGCTCGTAGCTGTGGGAGTCCAAGGGATCCCACAAGCCTTCAGTTCCTCCACCTCCCCTTCATCATTTACCAGCACACAAATGTGCACAGAATGAAACTGTAGAAAACTGTCTGACTAGCAGGTTAAAGGCCCAGAATTCAACCCTTGTTTATTTTCTTTACTTGATTTCTTGCTGCTACAGTGAGTAAATGGTTTTTTTCTCCTTGCCTTTTTACCTGTTTGTCCATCATTGTCTGGCTAAGAATGAAAGAAACAACCCTTTGGGACTCCTTTAGAGGTCTTCAAGGGATATACAGTGTTTATGTGCTGTTCTGGGTCTTCGCTTTTTTGTTCTGGTTTGGAGGGTTGCTATAAAACAGAGGTGGGCACTCCCAGAAGCAAAAACATCTGCATCTCCTGAAAATTCACGCTGAGGAAGGGACTTATTTTAATTAATATGGAGGCAATTCATGATTAAGTCCCATAAATGCTTGATGCTGAGCAGTTTAGAGGCAGTTAATATACCTTTTTGAACTGGTGCCATGAATTACAAAGTCTGCCATCTGGGGAGGTATTACATTTGAAATTAAAAAAAAAAAAAAGTCAGTATGTTTCTGAAAATTAGCTAGCAAATTCCGGTCAATCTTACATTAATTAGGTTTTTTTTAAAACAGCAAAAGAAAACAGGGAAGAAAATAAAGGTTCTTAAATTATATCCATTTACCTAATAAAGTCCAGAAAGTCAGCATTTCAATAAAATAATAACTTAGCTAGTGATTTCAAAAGAAACTCTATTTGTATTTCAAGTATTATTGTCATTCCTAAAGTCTGATGCCAATTTGATAAAAGCTCTAATTCAGAAAAGTATAAACTCTACTAACAAAAAAATTAAAAACTGTCACATTTTCAAAGGATCCTATTACTCCGCTCTTGCAGACATTTCTAATTAGAGAACTGTATTCATTAACACTTGATATGTTAGCAATCTGCCAAGACTTTTTCCTTTTGTCTCTCAGGCATTTCAGCCTCCACTCTGCGGTGAGATAAGTGGAGACGCATGTCCACGGCCAGTGGCTCTGGGGGCAGAAATTCAAGCAGAGGGAGTGAGAGCAGGGGGTGGACAGGCTCCATCACAGGCAGCCTGCAGAGGCAAAGCACACTGACATTTGAATTATTTACTGGGCTGGTCCTCCCTCATGGTTGTTTTTTTTTCTTTTTTCTTTTTCGTTTCACAGTTGCATAGATGTAAAGAGGAAAATAAAGAACTTTATGAGTTGTTTCCATTGACACCTATTCTTAATTAAAAAAATCACAAAACAACCATTATTTTAAGGATGATTCACTCATTGGTAGAGGATTAAAAACAGTGTCCCTATTTCAAAAATTACATTGATTTTTTTTGGCTAGAAAAAATGTTGTGCTACAGGTTCAGAAAAACAAGGGAAAATCTGGCACATTTTAAAAAGAGAAATGGAAGATCCAAGCTGATATATATTTTGTAGGGTGTTTTAATTTCCTTCTGTTCTAGTTTGTTTTTCTCAGAATAACCTGTTCTTTACACATCAGGTAAGATGTTTGCCAATTGACATAGAGGGAAAGCAGACAGAAGATGGATAAGAAAGAAAGAGTCACTTGCAAAATGACCACATTAAAGCTTTGCATAGCCAGTCTCAGTGAAGAGCCCAAGGGAAGTATCAGAAACACTGATTCACAGAGTATTCTTCCAGACAATTAAGCATTCTAGTGTTACACTGAAACTTTCAGAAATCTTGAGGCTGACTTAAAAACCTGGAGTCAGAAAAGGCACTTTAACCACTTTTTGTGTTTTTTGGAGGTAAGAAATGTTGCAGAGAGGAGTTGTCTTTTGACTTTTGAAACCTTTTAAGATTTCTGCCCTAGTTCAATTTTTTTTTTTTTACTTTTTTTTCATTAATAAATACCTGAAATGATTTTGTCATCACACGGTGTCATCACTTCAAGCCATCAGAGAACAGTAGGAAGACTGCAGTGCAATGCTGAATCAAAGGTATTGATTAGCAAGTAGCTACACACACTTCTTTTCATGGACATATGCACAAGAAACCTTCAGGAGATCTCTTTTTCACACTCTCACCTCATAACTCAGCAGTGAGGCACCTCTATGTCCTGGGAATAAGTGCAGAGACATTGCAGAGATAAGACAAAAGGACTTCAATTTTCAAAGTTCAGGCTAACATAAGTGGAGAATAATATTCACAAAGCAGTACAGATTGTCAAATTCTGGATAATTTTAATAAAGGAGTAAAATAAACTGTATTTACCACCAAAGGTATGAATAGCTGAAAAAAAAGATAATTTTTTGAGTTAATGAAGAAAGTTGGATTGTAAACAGGCAGTACAGGAAGGAGGACTGGAAAACTCAAGCTCTTCCCCTGAGATATGTTTGGAAAAGTTCTGTGGGAGAGCTGAAGGAGTTTTTGTTTAACTTTCCATTTGTTTTGTTTGTTATATTGCAAAACAGAAAAAGATGCGGGTATAGCACAAACTTCTCTATGTTACAATGGAGCTCCAGAAGATTTACGTCCCGTATCAATCAAGACATGTGAAGATAGGCATGTAAGTGTATGAATTTATATGGAATTGCTAAAGGGAGGGAATAATGTGAAAATCTGGTATGGAGCTAGTCAGTGAACATGGAGGAAACACAGATATATCTGGGAAGAGATGAATAAATTTGACATCTCCTCTTGCCATATAGGCAAAATCATCGATGTGCTGTACATTCAAACAAGAAAAAGTATTCACAAGATGATAAAAATAGAAGTTAAATGTATTTCTGTAGAAATCTAGAAGATTAGTCTGTAATTTACTCACATCAGAGAAGTCTCATTTTTCTTTTATGGATTTTTCAGATATCACTGAATTTTACACCTGCATCAGTTAATAACAAAAACAGTAGAAACATGGGAATTAGAATGAAGTAAATATGCTGCATGATGATAAATTACCTCTTTCTTCCTCACTGAGCCTAAAAATATATAAAAATCCAAGTGTGCAAGAATTTCATTCTCCACCAGATGTGTATTTTATGCTGATTATGATAAAGATCATTCTTGTCAAGAAGTTTCCATCTTCTGGGAACATGTAATGAAATACTTCCACAAACATCATGTTTATAGCTCTCAGAGTACAAGTGAAAGTCGTAATTATATTCTGTGTGTTTTCCTCACACTCCTAAGGTGTTATACATACAGTCCTGAGCACATAGGTGATCTTCAATTATAGACTTCTAGTAGGATTAGAGATGTGCAGTCAGAGTGGATTTCAACTTCAGCTTTTGTTTTGAAGACTACAAAATTAGAGTTTGTAAGTATATAATGAACTTTGATATAACAGTGAGAAAGTTCTACAGATTTGAACAAGTTAAAGCATAGTTGTATTTTATGAATGTTCATCTAAGTCATTTTTTAAAATTTATGAATATAAGGAGGAATACAAGACACTAAATCATAACAGATTTTTGAGTATATTAATATTTAATGGTTATGCAGATATGTAAATATATTTATGTAGAATAATTCTTTCAAATATTCTCAAAAAGCAGCGCAAATTAACTATCCTGTTGTTTTCATTAGGATTGCAATCTGTAAAACAGTTCAAGGGAAATTTGTCATTCAGCTGTTTTTGTAGGTGCATGGTTGGCTCTTTTCCTTCTTATCCTCCAGATCCTTGAAAGCAGCACTGCTGTCAACCAAAGTAGTCTGTTTCCAGTCTAGCCTTCTTTAATCTTGATGAAAAGCTTAAAATCCAGTAGAGGGTCCAATGTAATGACTTTTTTTTAAGTGGAGAAACAGTTGACAAGAGTTTATTGTGATTGGCCTAATTACAGCAGTTAGCAGAGATATGTGCCAATATGCCCATTATGGTTTTCTTACTCACTGCAACATCTCATTGGAGAAAATAAGCTTTCAGCAATAATGGTGGCAAATCTGATGATTTTTTAACCATATATACCATCTGAAGCCTCTGCTTTCTTGTTTGGATCCAGCCCAGACTGGCTCTTAAGACTACAATTACTCCTGGGTTATTATTTATTTTGTGGGGAGATAGGAGTTTAGAGAGTTCTGAATGATATGGTGTGATGAACTTCTTGTTTCCATACACTTTGTTACTGCAACTCATACCAAAAGCTATTGGATATTTTGCTTAGGGATCATGCAGTAAGATGTTAGTAATCATGATTTGTACCTGTTTCTTTTTTTCTTTCTTTTTTTTTTTTTTCTTTCCCTTTCCATTAAGACATAAAGTCCTGAAATATTCGTAAAAGAATTCCTTGGGACCACAGATAGGCTTGTGCTGGAAGGGACCTGAAAGACCATCCAACTCCAGTCCCTCACCTTAGGCAGGGACACCTCACACTAGATCAGGCTGTCCACGGCTCCATCCAACCTGACCTTGCATGCTTACTAGGAAGGGGAATACACAAATTCTTAGGGCAACCTGTTCCAGTGCCTCACCATCCTCTGACTTAAAAAATTCTTCCTGAAATCTAATCTAAACCTACTCTTTTTTTATGTTAAAATTGTTACCCCTTGTCCTGTCAGTACACTGCATTAAAAAGAGTCCCTCTCCAACTTTCTTCTAGGCCCCCTCTAGGTACTGTAAGTTTGACAGGAAGTTGCTCTTGGCCTTGTTGACTTTGTTCACACAGGCCCACCTCTCAAGCCTCTCAAGTCAGGGTCCCTCTGGATGACATCCCTTCCCTCCAGCATGTCAGCCATGCCACACTGCTTGGTGATGTCAGCAAACTTGCTGAAGGTACACTCGATCCCTCCGTCCACGCTATCCAACAAAGATGTTAAATATCATTTGACCCATTACTGATCCCTGTGGAACATCACTCATCACTGGTCTCCACCTGGACACCAAGCCAAATTTAGGTATTGCGACTATTAGATTTGGTCTGAGTTGTATCAAAAGAGAGGGCTCACTCAGTGCTGTCTCTCAAGTTAATTTCACAATGAGCAAGGGTGTTCTGGAGATGTGTACAGATATCTAGAGGAAAAGTAAGGTAGCCTTGCTAATCAGAAGGAATTAAGAGGAGCACAGCAGTCAAATCTTGTTGGTTTTACACACAAAGATTCTTATTTTCTCCTACAATATTGCTTTCCAGAGCAGGAACTTTGTGCATTTCCTATCTCACTTTGAGTACTGCAGAACAAAGATCTGGAGTCACCAAACTGAGGAATGGTTCTGTATCTCCTGTGAGCTGAGAGGGGTCATACTAAGAGAAAGTTTGCACGATAAGCAGAATATTATGTCATTCTCCAGGTCCAGTAAGATAGCTGACTTTCTGAATGTTAAAGCTAGAAATTTTTAAACAAGGAACACAGTGATAGTTACCAAGCTTTTGGTCAAATGATGCAACTGCCTGTCAATCTGCAACATTTAAACTGGAGATCTAGTAGCCTTAGCTTTATTTTCTTCTTTTAATATTTCTGGAAATAAACTAGCTGTTATCATGAACGTAACAGCCATCTTTCATTTCACTTTCTTTCAGATTTATATACCCCAGAGGTAAAAGTTCAGACTGGATGTTTAAAGATCTCAGCTTATTCACTCTAATACTTAAATCCAAAGGTAACATCATGCTTTCATCTACGGTCAGAATGAGAAATTGCCATGCTATCTGGCTGCTTTATCTTTCAGAAATAGAAATGAACTGTGAGACTGAATTTCCTCATGTCTTCAAACTAAGCTTCTTTCAGTTTCTTACATCCAATTCATATTCTATTATGCCTAGTTGATTTGTAACAACAGTGTCTTTATTGTCCCCACTTGTTATTATGCTTAAGTAATCCAATAGGGAAAAGTAGCTTAGCTGTGAGAGGCTGCTCCACATTTCCTGTCTTCTAGGGGAGAAAAGGAGCTTTCTCTTAAAATTAAACATTATATCTATTACAATTTAGTCTGTGTGCAGAATTCTTTCTTATCATTCCAGCACAACATTTGCGACTGTGTAAAATACAGCACTGAACTTTTGAGCACTGGGAACTTCCAAGGAACACTTATGCACCTTTTCAAGAGACAGAATTCATGGCTGTCACCTTATTACTTAAAAACTGATTTTGTGACAGACATTCCTACTTCATATAAATATTTTCTAGCTGAAGTTCCCAAAGCTTTAGATTGGCTTACATCATGATATAAAACACAACAAGCCCATTGCCTATTGGTATACTTTCTGTATCGTTTTTCATCTTTCTCTCTCTCTCTTTTTTTTTTTTTTTTTTTCATTTTATGTAAGGCAATTCTTTGATTTTCTAAGTTACCACTAATTGGTTTCATCAGAAATCATAGGACTCAAATTATACCAGATATGATAAGTTTGGTTTATATTATATGATTTCTAATCTCTTCATAATTTTTGTAAGAAATAACTGTGAGGACATAAGCAGTTACCACATTCTTTTCTCAACAGGAGAACTGATTTATATGCACAATAAGCATCAGAAAAAGATTAGACCCAAAGGGAGAATCCTATATCACTCAAATATGTAACTGCATGTTCACTGTATATGAACAATTACATGCCCAACTGAGCTGTATAATCACCACAATTGTAGGTGCTAATTATGTAATTATAAATGCAGGCAATTGCCATAGTTATTTGCACATGAAGTAATCTCGTTTGCACTGTGTCCATGGTCTTTGCATTTTCAAATTAGAGATTTCACTGTGGGACAAAATGTTCAAGAAAATACAGCCCTACAGTCTTGTTTCCATAAAAGTACCTCTAATACTGAAAAAGCTGGGAGAGGTATATGGAAAAGAAACAAAATTATGTCTCCCAAAAATGTTTCTGGAAGATTTTCACATGGTGTCACAACATTTTTTAAGCAGCAATTGCCAAATGGTATGGCTGCGGGAATCAACATAAAAAAGCCCTTGTGGGAATATCTGTTAAAAAAAAAAAAAAAAGGATATTAAAGAGAAGTCATGTGAATGCCAGTTCCATTTTGCAACTATTAATCTGCTGCTTTAATTTACCAAATATTTCCAGACATTATATCTCTTCACTTGTACAACCTGGCTTTGGCCATCACCAAAAGTAATTGAACAGCTCCATGGAAAGAGCTGAGACCGAATCTGTTTAACTGACTGACTGTATTTTCATCATCTTTAGCTTAAGTTCTTTCTTTCTCTTACACTCCCACAAGGCAATCCTAAACTCTTACATTAAGAGGGAAGGTCATTTTTATCCTTTATAATTAGCAACCTACTACTGACTACTGGAATTTTAGAGAGAAGCCTCCATAAGACAACTATTTTCATAGTCTGGATGCGTAAGTGTCTGAAATAATGATCTAATTCACAGCATATTGCTTTAAAATGATGCACAATGCTAATCTAACTTTAAAATCAGATTATGAAGATCATATCTACACCATCAGGAAAAGGATGAGGGAGAGAGCTTCTCAAGTTGGTTTAACACAAGTGGGTAAGCCTGTAAACATGCTTGCAGTATACATCCTAAGAAGTCAAAGCAATGCTACTACTCCCAGGTTAATCAAGAGACAAATCCTCCTGAGTTATTGTGCTAATGCACAACCCTTCAGCGGAGTGGATTTCCCGAGGCAGTGCACAGCACTTGTGTGGTGGGGCTTTTCTGACTCCAAATGTTTCACTGATGTCTTGGACCTTATTAGAGGACTTTAAATAACCCCAGAGAATGAGAAATGTGTGTTAATGAAACACTTGAAAGTCACCAATCTCCAGCATGTTCAATCTGGAGGCTTCTTTTGCAAATCTAATAATGGATGACACTACCTTACTCTAATTAACGTATAAGTAGCTTAACTGGGGGGCTTAATGTATTTCTTCTTGATCCCATGCTGAAGTATCATGCTGTAAATAAAAATAGACATTTTGTTTAATGGCCTTCCTTTAACTTATCAAGTGAACTTCTGATCACTTTTACTTTCCACAATCCTATCTATTCAAAAAGCACTTTGTTGATAAGCACTACTTTAATGGTTCGATGAACTAGGTCTTACTGCAATTATATAGCATTAATCATGTACATTTCAGTATCATAAAATATATCTTAAAAACACTGCCAGTCATCTCTGTCAGCTTGCAAGGTGGTTCTTTTCTCTACAGAAAACTTGGCCAAGAATACAGTACAATCTTATCTGCGTTATCTTGTTTTCTGTTTCAAATCTGCAGTGGGAAGGATGACAGCTATGTCTACATCTACTAGCCATGGAAATGGCCTTTGTTTGTCCATTGCTTTCCAAATCAAGCTATTTTCTGTCTTCAGGCCATACCTCATTTTGTTTCTTTCTGAGCATCCAAAGGCAGTAGAAAATGATGAAAATGATTTGGCACTTGTACCCTAGAAGCTCTTCCAGCAGCCTCCATTTGTCATCTTCCAAGTCATTCTCAAGTACAAAATCAGATCTATAGGTCATGTCACCCACTC